>NC_045638.1:71625428-71925428 GCF_009829145.1 Chiroxiphia lanceolata | reverse complement strand
GGGCTGAAAGGAGAAACTTATTTGCAAAAGTTATAATAAATATGTGTCCTGGAGGACAAGTAGGTGGGAAAGAAAAACATGATGCTGAAAGGGGTTGCATTTCTAAGTAAAAATATTTTTTAAAAACCATAGAAGCACATTTTGTGTCTGTGAGACACTAATCCTCAGAGACTGCCAAGGTTACTCAAAGACTGAGCCAACTTACTGAGCCAAGTCCATGTAAGCAGGACTTGCACTGAGTTAATCTAGCATACAGCACACACACAACTTCTCCAAATCTGGTTCTCATTCACTGTCAGCATTCTTTATTTGTTTATACCAGTTTTTCCACTTTTAACTCATTCTCTGGTCATCATTCCTCATCTCTGGACTCTGAACACCAACCCTGCAAGACATGGGGTTTTCCTTGGTGTTTACATTCCATTTCTGCTTGTTTCTTTCCCAGTGGTCACATTGTCTGCACATCAGGCTCTTGGTCCATCGTTGTAAGAAAACTGTCTAAAGATTGAAGACACTCCAGCACAAGGTTTCAGCATTCCCAGAATTGTGTATGACAATAATAAATTGCGAGCAATATATTTCAACTGTACTTATCCACATCTGGTCAGCTTGTGTCTTCTGGCAGGCAAATTAAGTGTGATCCTAATTATATGCATGTGTTAATCACCCTCTGTCCCTGATACCCAGAAGGCAGAAGGAATTTGTTACAGCTCCTAACTAAAATAAAAGGATTTTCTAGATCTTGCTGCAGGACAAATGTAATGCACGCCTGAAAGAACAAACAGCACTATAACAACAAGGCTGAGCTTATAATTGATATTTTAATGTTGACCTTTTTGTTAAAATCTGTGTGGTTTCTGGAGGGAATCCTCAGCTTCAAAATATGGTCCCTACTCACCTTTCCTCCTCATCAGCCCCACTCTAGGCTAAAAAGATAAGGAATGCTCCCAAGTCCATGCCTTTCACTGGGATAGGTGAGCTAGCTGTAGGTTTAAAGTTTCCAAGGATATTTATTCATTTATGCGAGGATTTATGTGTCACGACATTCCTACACTTTACGGTGCACTCACAAGAATGTTTATAAAACTACAGCATGGAGGGAAAACAAGGAGATTGTGCTGGAGAGGAGGAAAGGGAGAAACAGGGAGGGACACGATGAATTATGAGGACCCATTCCTGCACTGGCTTTTTTCCAAATGAATATGTAAACAGGTTACGAGGGAAGAAAATCATAGAATCATAGAATATCCTGAATTGGAAGGGACCCACAAAAAACATTCTTGTGGATGAACCTGGCCCTGCACAGGACTACCCCAGTAATCACACAATGCACATGACAGCATTGTTCAAATACCTCTTGAACTCTTTCAGGTTTGGTGCTGTGACCACTTCACTGAGGAGCCTGTTCCAGTGCCCAACCACCCTCTGGGTGAAGAACCTTTATCTAATACCCAACCTAAACCTCCCTTGACACAATTTCAGGCCATTCCCTCAGATTCTGTCACTGGTCACCACAGAGAAGAGATCAGTGCCTGCCCCTCCTCTTCCCCTCACGAGGAAGTTGTAGACTGCAATGAAGTCACCCCTCAATCTCTTCCAGGTTGAACAGATCAAGTGATCTCAGCCACTCCTCATACAGCTTCCCCTCTAGAGTCTTCACTATTAACACAGCAAATCACCAAAATTACGATAAATGCCAAAGGTCAGATTTCTGGGGTCTAGAGAGAGAAGCATCCAAGTTGGCAGTCTGTTTTGGAATCCTTTGGTTGCCTTGTTTTTGTCATGTTTTAAGTAAATCAGTCTGCAAAATACAGAATGAAGGATTCTTGTCTGTATTCTCCTTCTATGGCCATGTGGCCAACTCAGTGGATGAGGGAAAGACTGCGGGTGTTGTCTACCTGGATCTTAGTAAAGTCTTTGTCACTGTCTCCCACAGCATTCCCCTGGAGAAACTGGCTTCCCATGGCATGAACAGGTAGACTATTCACTGGGTAAAAGTCTGTCTGGATTGCTGGGGCCAGAGCGTAGTGGTGAAAGGAGTTACATTCCAGCTGGTTGTCAGTCACTAGTGGTGTTCCCCAGGGCTCGGTACTGGGGCCAGCCCTGTTCAATGTCTTTATCAATAATCTGGGTAAGGGGATCAAGTGCACCTTCAGTGACTAGAGGAAATGGCCTCAAGTTGTGCATGGGCAGGTTGGACATTACGAAACATTTCTTCACTAAAAGGGTGGTCAGGCATTGGAATAGACTGCCAAGGGAAGCAGTGGACTTATCATCCCTGGAGGTATTTAAAAGATGTGTAGATGTCACAATGAGGGACATGGTTTAGTGATTGAATTGGCAGTGCTGAGTTAATGACTGTACTTCATCATAAAGGTCTTTTCCAACATAAAAGATTCTGTGATTCTATTTAATTCTCCTACCTGGAGACAAAATATATATGTGAAAAATCAGGTAGACACAGTCAGTCAGTCCTAAATGCTGAAGTTCATTCACAGACTGGTGGCCCTCAGTATGGAACAGATCACACCGAACCTGGCAGTATGTTGTGCTGCATGTCTAGAACACACCCAGCTCCTCTTTATCTGTGGTTACAGATAATCTTACTCAATCACTGCAGATTCAATGTGAAGTATGCCAATATTACCTAGTTTAAGTCTTTCCCTTGCAATTTCCCACTTGCTGGCATCGTAAGGCAGACGCTCACATTGCTCATCTAAGGGGACTTCATCAGGATCCATTATGATTGACAGGTAATGGTTGGTCTTCATTTCAGAGGAATAAGGCTAGAAAACAAATATTGCAAAATTACATGGAGTATAAGGGCATTTGTCAGCATATTCTTGTTTAGATCAAGGGCTCCAAGTTCATTCTGTTCACAGGGTTGTTGGTTTCACAGCAAAATAGATGGTTTGGTTAAGCTGATTTGGTTATTCTACATATTGCAAGACTTTTTGTATAGAAGAAACTCCTTCCTCTAGCTTTCCTCCTATGTGACATACCAGTTTTTTCAATGAAATCCATGTGGATCTGTATTAACATATGGTGTTATGACACAGGGCCCTCTGCACATTCAAGAGAAATGTTTTCATCAAGTGACTAAACATTGCAGACAAAAATAACTTTTCTTCATGATTGTGCAAAGCAAGAAGTGGCCACATGCAACAGATGGTGTTCAACTGCCAGTGTTTATTTTTTCCATACACCCGGCAAAGATAGGTCATATGTGGTTAGAAGTTGTGCAAGACTAGTCATCAGGAGACTAGATATCATACACTTCAGAAACTGCTTACAAATTTTCACAATTTTTTTATTTCTTTGGTATCATTGCTGAAAAATTTATGCAAATTATTAGAGCTTGAAGGAATTTATAAACAGCCAGACTCAAAGACATAATTTAAAACATACCATTTCAAAAGAAATCGCCAGTGCAGTTTCTACTGAGCAAATGGATTATCCATTTCACATGAGAAATGTAAGGAAAGATGAATCTGATCTCAAAGTTTTCTGCAGTTCATCCATTTTGAAATATATTTTCCTTTAAAGAGCATCTAGATTGCCATTCTAATTCACTGGACTTTTCTTGACACAGGAGTACTTATATTTCAATAGAAAAGGTCTAGTGTTTGCCATAATTTGCTACCTATTAGTTGGAATTTATTGGAAATCTCCTGAACTGAACTTCAACATGTTGCTTTTCCTAAACTTGTGGAAGTAGCACACAGGTGCAGGCACAAACGTACAGATATATCCATATACTGGTTTTTTTTAATTTGCTTTAATTGTCTCCTGTGACTTTCAGCTTTCTTCCTCTGCAGATTGGGAAAATGTCCCTGATACCTGCATTTCCAGGCATTTTTGAGAAGGATATTACTAGCTGTGCATGCCTTGATTACAAGCACAACTTGACAGTAACTAATAGCTGCTCGTTTAGTTGCTTTTCACCATACCAAAGAACTATAAAGTTAGTCCCAAGAAAGATTGGAGTGATAACTGGGGAAAACTGAGGAGACATAAAGCTTGGATCCAAACCATCCCTAACACTGAGCAGGACATGGATAAGTGGGATACGGGTAGAAACAGAAACCTGTGTGATGCTCCAAAAAGGGTGTTTCTAGATAGAGATGTGTGTACCAGATTGCTCCCACCAGTCATATAGAAGAGCTTTTAAGTGGATTCATCCCAGAAAAAGCAATAGCGGAGTGGAAAAGTTCAGACAGCTTCCTGCAATTCTTCCTTCAGATGCACCAAATACCAATTTTTTGGCACAACTAGAGACTTGAAGTAATATTTTCAATGATGAGGAATTGTTGAGGATATTGTCTTTCTCTGTATGCATAACAGACAGGCTTCAAGAAAATGCTCTCAGAGAGGATGTATTTCTTTTCTGTTCAGCAACATTATTTCTATATAAAGTTTAACTTAAAGCTAATTCCAGACATAAATCCTTGAGAGTAAGGGTTTATAAGAGAAACACAGAGAAGACCATAAACATAGACCAACACTAGCTGGAAAGGCTCATCTGGAAAGGAGCCTTCATATGTCATCTAGTTAAAGTTCCTTGTTCTACAGCAATGATGATTATTTTTATTATCTTTTAACAATCTAAAAAGTTTTAGTCTCATAAAAAAAAATTAAAAAATAATCTGCAACCCTTTGCTACATTTAAAACTCAATTTTTTCCAAGAGTTTGCAGTCATGTTACAAATTGCTTCATCATTACTGGCGAGCATTCAGTACTAGTCCCCCTTGCCTTGTAATTTTGCTTACAGCTATGAAGTTTCTCCACAGCTTCAGCTGATTTCTGCTTTTCTTTCTCTGCAAACTCCCATGCGTCTCTCCTTACTGAAGTCTGTGGTGATAAGAATACAGGCAGAGTGACTACTGCCACGCCACCCTGATTCAGAGGTCCATCAGGCTACACCAACCTTTAGCAATCATCACGTAGCCACGTGGGATACGCTCCACTGTGGCGGCTGTGAGCTGACTCCTGTGGTGTCATGCTGTGATACCTCTTGGGCTGGGAGTGCTCAGTGCCACCGTGGAGTGGGAGTGGGGAGAGGGGGGCACGCAGCCATTTCTTATCTCATGTCTTGCAGTGCACCCCGTCGCCCCAATACTGCCATTCCCTCAAACCCATCTTCTCCTGCAAGTTACCCTGAGATCTTTCTGAGCTACTGAGGAGTTGTATTTTCTGCTTATGAAAGCTGCTGTGGTTTAACCTGCCCACATCACACAAAGCAGGCATGGTGTTGTCAGCAAAAAGGGCTTTAAGCCATCACAGTCAGCCTTGGAAAAGAAGGAGGGTCAGATGCAGGGGCAGTTAACTTTATCACACTGATAGAGGATCATCTCTCTAGAGGCTGCACCATCATAACTGCTTCAGTAAAATATCACTTTGGAAGTGATGTAATTATACCTGACACTGTGCAAACCAGACCCCAGCACTATCTATGAAGATCTGTCATTCCCACTCAATCAGATCTTCAAAGACATTAAGATGCCAAACTCCCACAGCTCTTATAAGGGAATGGGGATGCCTTTGGTGGGAGTCAGGCACACAGATTCTTGTGACCCTCAGAGCCTTGTCCCCACCCAGACTTTGCTTCCTGGCTTACTCATATTCAGCCTTGCAAGTCACGGTTCCCCAACAACCACAAACAGCCTGGTGATTGCACCAGGAGCAAAGGTGAGTGGTATTACAGAATCAGAGAATATTTTGAGTTTGAAGGGACTCACTAGGATCATCAAAGTCCAACTCCTGGACTTGCACAGGACAACCCTAAGAGTCACACCACAAGCCTGAGAGCATTGTCAAAATGCTTCTTGAACTCTGGCAGGCTTGGTGCTGTGAAAGTGGTGGTGCTGCAGTAAGTGAAATGGAATTTTTTTTGGTAAACTCAGAAATTCCACTGGCCTGGGAAAGATTTTCTAACATGAGCAAAGGGGTGTCAAAGAGAGGTAGGTGTCACCAGCAGATCCCAATCTGTTCTTACCCTCTTCAGCTTGCGAATGAAGAGGGTCAACAGGAGCCAGAACAGTGTCGCAGCCACACAGGTACAGGTCAGGGTTATCAGCTCCAGGTTTGACCTCTCTGATATGCCTGGGAAAATCAAGCAGCAAACATTTTAGAAAACAACCTGCAAAGCAAGGGCACTTTATGGGTTTTTTTTGCCATTAAAATAAAATACCAGGAAGGACCAGCTGCTTTTCAATGGGGAATTAATCTCTGTTTGGACTGGATCACAGAGCCAAGAAAAAAGGTCTCCTGTAGTCTCAGGAGGGGACAGGGCTGCACAGAGGGGATGGCTCTGCTGGCCCTTTCCCAGGGGCAGTGCTGTGGTGTGAGAGCTGCTGATAACACGCAGGAGAAACTCCAGGAAGGGCTTGTGCAGGCACCAGTGAATCCAAGTGTGACCCAGGGCATGCTGCAGTGCTGCTGCTTGGGGTTTGCTGTCCAGGACATGATGCTTTTCCTTGAGCACTGCTCAGAGAGCTCTTCCCTGCTGATGGCTGAGTCCTGCAGCCCACACCTCCTTCCCAGCTGTGCTGGAAACCCACCAGCCCTCAGCAAAACACTCACTGGGGTAAAGCTGGGTGTTCCTTTAGAGGCTCATGATGCTGCCAGCAGGAGTCCATGAGCTCTTCTTCGCATGGCCTGGATAGATCTTATCTGGCACCTGGAAGATCAGCTCATACAAAGCATGGCACAGGGGCCTATTCCCACAGGTCAGAAACCTAGGGTGTATGGTCCAGTGTTCCCTTCAACCCACTGGTTCCCCAGTGGTCTCTGTGCCCTCAGGTCTCCTGCTGGTCATAGCAGCAACACAGGGCCAGGCTCCTTGAGGGGACACGGGACCCTCTCCTTTCCCAACAGCACCCCACAGAACCCAACAGGCAGGGAGAGCTCTCCAAACCAGGGAACAAATTAAGCACAGAAAGGGAAAAACAAAACCAACGACTGAAAACAAAGCAGCAAGAAAACATGAACATTAAAAATCTGGAGTGTATTAGAGCCCACTGACAGATCTTAAAAAAAAGCCAAAATAAAACTCACTTCAGACTGCTATTTAGGGATGTGTAAAATAGTTTCAGAGCAGTCTGTTTTGTAAATTCTGTGATCAAGTCAAAATCCCACACTTCCCACAATATGTTTTCCATCTGATTGGTAGCAAATGCAAGAAGAACCCTTATATTCTGCTACTTATTTTGAAACACCCTCCAGAGAGGGGAAATGGGAGGATGAGGAGAAGTAATTCTGAACATGATTTCACAGTAGTTTTGTCAACTGCTTTTGCATACTTTCAGAGCCCAGCATCTTGGTGTTACTCTAGACACATGAAAAGGGGATGATTGATGTCTCACTGGTGGATTTATGGGGTAATCCAGAGGGATGTGTTTCCTGGTTTTAGGCAAGGCTAGAAAGCTTTGTTCAGAGTGTATGAGCATATTGCCTAATTAGCATAATGTCTTCCCTCCCTAAAGGTGATAATCAGATTTATATTCATGCCCCATATCTAAGATTGCTCTGGTATGTCCATTCTGGAGCTGTGAAAATAAAGCTGACCGGGGAAAAACACAACTGCAACTACAAATGAAGATACAAAGTATCTATTCTCCAAGAGTGCTATTTTTTCACAAGTATTTGTGTAAGTACTTGATTTAGACATGAAGCATAGTGATGGCATAAATAATACAGCCTAATGCAGCTTGCTTATTCTCTGGCATCAGCATTTCCTTTTACATATGGATACTCTCCTCTTGCTTCTGAGCAGCACACGTGCAGATGGTGAATAATAATTTCTGACATTTATTCAGCAAAACCTGGAGAGGCTGAAGTTCATTTTTTGCCACTGCTCCATACGGCAGGACACAGAAAACAGAACACTTGAGGCATGATGTTGCTGCCAGTCCTGGGGTGGAAGACAGCAACCCTCTAACCACTACAGTGTGCTGCCCAGGAGTTAGCAAAGAGACACAAAGGTGCTGTCTTTGAAATGTTCAAGCAACCATAGAAAACTAGAAAGCATTTCCCAAGACGGAGTTGGCCTGGGTTATCAAGTGCCAGATTCCTAGTCTTGCTAAAAGACTTGAAGCCAGAGCTCTCATGTGGGTAGGAGAAGGTTTGATTTGAGGCAGAACAGACAGAAACACTCAGAAGAGGTTTTAGGATTAGCAGAGTTTGGAGAACCTATAGGTAGGACTAAATCCCCCTCTCTGCCTATGAGCCCAAGATTTCTGGCTTCCCCTTACACCTCCCTGCCAAATATTTATTCAACAGCCACCTCATCAGACAAAGACTTTCCCTTGTGTGAAGCTCTGTCCCATCTGCCTGACACATTGCCACAAGCAGCAGCCCCCTTCTTGCCCCAGAGCCCCTCTAAAAGCCCTCCCACACTATACCATGTCTCTGCAGTGCTGCAGAGGGGTCAGGAGGGGTGAGTGAAGAAGTGCCACCAGCAGCACTTCTCTCTCTCAGTAGTAACAGAAGCCACCAGAACTGTGCAAATATGCCAGGATGAGAGCCTGGATTAATGTGCCAATCCCTCCATCTACAAGCTCAAGCCTTTGGCTGGCATGGATTTGCTCATTAGGATTTCAGCTCTAAACACCTAAACATTAAGCTGCAGCTTAGGTGTCAATCGGGGGAAAAATAATGCCTGGGGCAACAACACTACTCTGTTGCACCCAAAACATCCCCTATCCTAATGGGACCTACCCTGTTTAATCCATGTGATCCCACAATCACAGCAGTGCAACAGTGGGATGGGTTCTCAGAGTTGCTGAGGAATTTCCATCCTTGGAGGTAGTCATAACCTAGCCAGATAAAGCAATCACTGACTGGATGTACTGTTGGTGATAACTCTAGTTTAAACTGAGATTGAACTAGAGAATGCCAGGACTCCTTTACACCCCACTTTGGTGGACTTCTGAGGTAACACGAGTCTAAGTGTTCACCTTTACTCTTACGGACATAAGACATAAACCAGGCTGAACTTCACTTAACAGCTGAGGGAATTCCGGTTAAATGTCATGGAGAAGTTCCTGATGACTTCAGTGACCCAAAAGGCACAACAACTTTTTGATATACAAAGTCAGAGAGGTTAGGTAGGTAGGGAGGTAGGTAGGTAGGTAGGCAGATGAGTGGATAGATAGATAGAGAAATAGATAGATAGATAGACAGATAGACAGATAGATAGATAGATAGATAGACAGATAAATGATAGACAAAGTTATCATTAAAAACGGAATTAAATAAAAGTTATTTAAAAGGCAACACACCATTTTCGTAGTGTCAGAATAGTCCAGTGAATACTTAATAAGTGTGACACTTTCCTTTTCAACAGCAGGGTTCAGATTAAGTTATCAAACATCACCTTTAAGACAGGACACATTGCTGTATTCATTTGCTTGTTATACATTCATATTTTAGCAAGCATGAGCGTAAAGGATGTTCCTTCCTTTTTCAGCCCATCCACTTCAGGATGAAGCATCTCTGCAACTAGTTGTAACCCTGGCTCCTGCTGACAGGGAGTGTGAGGGCCGTCCTTAGGAGAAGCAGGGCAAGGCTTTCATGGCAAGTCCTCCACTCTGTAAGCAGGTGACCCCCAAAAGAAAGCTGCCCAAGAGCCTGTGTCTCCCATGTGCTAAGCAGCATGTGCCCCCAGGCTTTTAGGTATACAGTGTCCTCCATCTGCTGGGTGCTCTGGCAGCCATTTGCTGTTTCTGTTCTGTCCTTGCATATTTGCTGCCTCTTTGGTTCCTCAGCCAGGAGCAAGAGGAGAGCTTGCTCTGACATGCCCACAAACATGTCCCCTCTTCTACTCAGACAGCCCAGCAACTCCTGCTTCCAAACTAAACACAGGCTGTGATTATTTAAAGACGGTCCTTTGATTCCACCATCCATTCATCCATCTCAGATACAAAAATAACACATTGTTTTATCTGTGAGTATAAGAATTTTTTTCAGAGGAAATAAAGAGAGCAGACAGTTTCCTTCCTGACTCATTCACAACTCTTCCAATCTGCTAAACATGGCCATTGACATGAGGCACTGCTCCACTCTCTTTGATCTGTGGCCCCATGTTCTGAGAGATGCTGGGATGGAGGGAAGGCTTTGGTGCTCACAGAGGCAGGCACAGGGCCTGTGTTTCCAAGAAGCACAAAGAAAGTGGTAAAGCCTAGATCTTGCCTCTCCCGGCTCAGGGATGAGGTCAGAGGCTGCCGTTCCCTGTGAGAGGGACAGGCACTCCAGACCAGTGTAGGAATGAGTGAAAAAACCTCCAGTGAATTCCCTTCTTGTAGTAGGAAAAGGGTGGAAAGGCATTTTCCTTGATCATAGTAGATAAGACAAACTGTCTTTCTTTTTAATGTCCAGTCTCAAAGCCATAAATTTTAGTATAGTAGTCTTCATCTCCTGCTCCCACAGGAGTCATACAAGGACATTGCCAGTGGTCCCTCAGGACATGTAACCAGAGAAGAAGCTCTCTTGGCTGGTCTCTTTTCTCTCTTCTGGAGTAGGAGATATGATTTCCTAGATGCCATCTGACAGAATGCTTGTGGTTGTAATAAATAGACAAGCTGCAACTATGCTAAAAATCAATACAATAATGACAATGAATGACATAGTCCAGGACTATCAATTAGTAGGATGCATTGGACAGCAAGTTACTCTTTTAGCTATTACAGCAGCCTTAAAATCCTTAGTGTTATCAAGGCACCTCAAGGGAGGTAACTCTGCTTTTCGACTCCACTCTCATGAGACCCCATCTGGAGTGCTGCATCCAGCTCTGGGGTATCCAACATAAAATGATGTAGATCTGTTAAAGTCAGTCCAGAGGAGGCTACAAAGACGATCAGAGGGCTGAAGCACCTTTCTTATAAAGACAGGCTGAAAGAGCTGGGTTTGTTCATCCTGAAGAGGAGAAGGCTGTGGGGAAACCTTATAGCACCTTCCAGTACTTAAAAGGGGGCTACAAGAGACCTGGAGAGGAACTTTTTCCCAGGGCATGGAGTGATACGACAAGGAAGAATGATTTCACACTGAAAGAGGACAGGTTTAGATTAGGTATCAGGAATAAGTTCTTTACGGTGAGGATGGTGAAGCACTGGCACAGGTTGTCCAGTCAAGTGTTCAACCCATCCTTGTCAGTGTTCAAGGCCAGATTGGATGGGTGTTTGAGCAACCCGGTCTAGTGGAAGGTGTCCCTGCCTTGGAACTAGAGGTTATTTAAGGTTCCTTCAACCATTCTATGATTCTATAATTATTCATAAGGAGATAGGCATTTTTAACTCCTTTATTTCACCAGTTAGGCCAGCCCATGTAAATATAGTTATCCCTGACATTTTAAAGCAAAAACATTATTGTATCATCACCATTAACTCAGACTGATAACACACTCATGGCAGAAAATCAATACTGATTTAGTATCTGTAATTGTCTTGTGCTGTAGGGTAGTATCCAAATACTAAGTAGTATTCAGATACATTAAGCCATTGTATGAGAACATCCACAAACACATAATCCCTGCCCAAGATACCTGGTGATACTCAAATTTTCTTCTATAACGAGAAAGTAAATGCATTTAGGACTCTTTACTTAACACATGAGGTCAGTAGAATAGATTATGTCAAATTTAATTCGTACATGGCACTGACTTATATGGAGAATGTCAATCTACTTCTCTTATCTCATAATTTATGAGCCAAAAGGGTATTTAATGAAATCAAAAGGTCACTGAATAAAATTTATTTTTATGCAGTGTAAAATTAATTTATAGAAGTCACTGCCACCGGCACGAGTCGAGATTGTCAGAAGGCAGAACAATGCTGAACTTTTAAATGAGTAGCAAACTATCTCAGGTAATGGTTACAGAAATAACTAGGTCATACCTACTTCTTTGTAGTAGCACCTTCGCATATGTAGCTATCGCTAGGGTAAAATCTTCTAGTCTTATTTGGTGGTTCACTTTACATTGAAAATAAACAAATGAGAATATCCCAAGCCACTAATTTCTATGGAATTAACCTGAAATGCGAAAATGTGTGAGTAGGAGAGAGTTTCTTACTGGTTTTTGTTTGTTTTGCTGATGCTAAATTTACATTTATCACCTACCCTGACCTGATCTTTGTTGAGTTGAAGCAATTCTTCTTTTTAGGTCAGTGTAAACATACACTGAGTTAGCATTTCCTGCTAGGCTTCCTTTCCAACCTGGTACGCTTCCCTTGCTAGGACTTCCTTCAGATTGCTGCCTTCAGAGATCACCAGATGAGTCTCAGGTCATACCCCTGCCCTTCCAGCCTGAGTAAGAGCATCACTCTGGAAAGCTTGCACTTCCCATTTAATGTCATGCTTTACCTTGTACTGTGACATATGCCGCACTCTCCACGGAGCCTTTTAAGTTGGTGGCTATACACTGGTAAAGTCCTTCATCCTCCTCTTTTACTCTTTCAATAAACAGCATTCGGCTTCCGGGCCCTAAAATTATTCCTGTGAAATGAAATATTTGCAATGAGAGGGAGCCAGGATATAAACAAAAACTGCCCCTTGTGTAATAATATCTGCTTCGAGTTCTTCTCAAAAGAAATATGAGCCACAGACTGCACAGCACAATGTTATCTGCAGGAAAGCCAAACATACTTGGACGCTCTGTGAATGTTTTGGAAATCACTGTTTGCAAAGCACTTGGGTGAGTGAAAAAGCTCAGCCCAAGGAAATGATCTTGGAAGCACTTGGTACTGTCTGTGTTGATTAGCACTGGGCCTAGGCTTTCATCCAGGTGAATCCTTCAGCATGTTTCCAGCTGTTGGAAAATGGGTAGTCTGATTACTGCACTTACAGGCACAGGTTTGCCCCACCAGCAGTTCAAGCTTAGAGCACTTCCAAAAGATATCTAGACTGCCCCTATGGGCAGCAGGCTTGTCTCAAATCTCACTTGCCCATGTGGCACGGAATGGTGGTCCCCTTCACAAAAGGACCCTAGATAGTGCATGGAGAGATCCCATGAGGTGTACCCTAAAACACAGGAGTTACCTGAAGTTTCAACATCTTGTTTATTCCAGCTAGGTCAACCCTGGAAAGGATTGACCAGCCTGCACAAATACTCCAAGAAGCAAGGAAGAGGCAGGGAGCAGATTTGGCCTCAGGACTGCCTGCTGCTGAGGCACCCTATAGCCAGGAAATGTGCAGTCAAGTACACACTTGTGTTTGGCTCCATCATAACTACAGTCCAATCAAAATGTATTCCCACCATCTATTTTAGGCACCTAAGTAAAGTACTCTGACTTAACCTCTGGAAACATCTTCCTGGCTCCTAATTGTATGTGTTAGACAGATAACATTCATTTTAGAGGACAGCGTTATTAATGCACATTACAACTATGTGGTCACCATAAAGCTGCATGGAATCTGGCTCTAGATTAAGTTTAGTGCTTGGGCTGCAAGTCTGCCAGGCTTATAACTCACTTGGAGAAATCCTCAGACTTTTTTCCAGTTGTCTGTATTCATGCTATAGTAATTTCCAATAATGCAGGACAGAACCATAACCGCAAACTTTCTAAAACCTTATTATAGAAGACTACACTTATAACTCAAGTTCGTATGGACCAAACCTCTTCGAACATTTTTATTGAGCTCAATGTGTGCTTTTGATCCAAAAGTGAATGAATTCCCATGACAAAGGTTTTGCCTTTTCCTCCGTCATTCATCTCCATCTGAAATCTCCAAGGAACACTTCCATGACTGTGGTGACAGCAGCTGGACATTTAGTCTTAGCTGATCTTTGAAGCCACATTCCAGTCACAGCAGTAAACATCTCCCAAAGTTTTCCTGTCACTAGAATATGCCACCTGGGAAACTGTTCCTTTCTGTTGCACGAGACCCGGATTCCTCTGCTGCCAGTAGACACATTTCAGTTTTGGACATCCCGGATGTGGATTTAGTGTTGTAGCTTGTGACTCAAGAACAGACTTTGAATGCCTTACCACAGACTCTCCCTGGTACTCCCATACACAATGCAATACAAACAGATTGGTTTTCTCTTGCTTAGCTATCTTCTTGCCAAAACACCCGATCCTTAGGCTCCCTCTATAGTAAATGGAGGGAAGTATCTTTCTCTGGAGATGACTCTCATAAGATGAAAATTTTTTTCCACTGATTCCATAGAGACTTGTTGTGTCTAGGCCTCCAACCTGGCTCAGGTTTTGAACTGAGACAGAACAATCTGGAGCACCTGTGTTGCTGCCTGCCTGCCTGGAATACCTTGGCAATACTTCTTCCTTGTGTCTGGCTACTGGTACCAATGACACTACAGACGACTAGCTATGGCAGATGGGTTAATAAACAGCCTGTCAGTGGTAGGTGAGTACATAGAGCTCTCACCTGGTTCTTGCTGTATTTCCTCATAGTTTTTAAACCAGGATATCTGGGGCTCAGGGATACCACGAACCTGGCACTCCAACATGGCAGATTTACTGGCGTTCACTGTCTGATCCATAAGATGCCGCAGCAGGGCTGGTGCCTCTTGAGCTACAAGACAAAACAACAACTCTGTTTTACATTCTTGTAGCTAGGGGGTTTTAATTACCTTCCCTACACTCATTTTACTGATGTTAGAGACTGCTATGGCTGTTCTACCAAGTTCATTGTTCACTGGTTTTATTTACTCTTCCACTTTGCTCAAGAGTGTTGGGTGTGTACAGAGAACTCCCATTACTCAGCAGTAGCAGCTTATGATGACCAGTGGAGACCCAAGGATGACATTGTTCGAGATTTTCTCAGTTCCATGACCTACTATGTTTGTTTTTATCAAAAGTAATGAGTTCCTATGAAAGCTCAGTTTTTCACCATCAAAAGAAACAAACTGTGAACCAAAGATTTTAACAATTATCAGGACAACCTTGTAGCAGAGTATCTCAGTGTTGCTAATGGCACCATGCGGATCTGTACACCATAATATCCATGAATGTGACTTTTATAATTTACTTAAAGAGTAGAGTTACAAATCATCTTTGTTAAACTCAGTCAAAAACCAGAAACCGTAAGCACAAAAGAATTGTCCCAAAGTCTTAATAAATTCTTCTACTTTTGTGTTTCACATATTTGGCTGAATGTAACAACGCCTGGCCAAACCACACCACAGCATTTGAGAAACACACTATAAACTTCATGTTAAAGTGTCCCTGAAAGAAGCAAAGTAATCTCATCATAATTTCAACACTTTGCCACTCCTTCCCTCATCTCATACAGAGATGGAGGCAGTTCTGACAAAGGTCAAGATATTTGTGACTTTTATGTACATTATATGACAACATTTTTCATTCACATTTGCAACTCTCATTAAATTCTTTTTGGTATTTTGGTCCATTGAAAGCAGTGACAGAGAATTCAAGGAGCTCCTGAGCAGTGTCACAGATGCAGATGCTCTGCAGATTCCCTCAAATTCCATAATTGTTTGCAACCTTTCCCTTCAAAGACACTGACAGGATGAGCAGTTTCTAACATAGTAAGACACACATTCCAAATATGAAACAAAACAAAGCAGAAACCAACTCCGCAAATATTTTCTTTTGAACTGCAACAGATATCAATACACCAAGTTCAATATCAGCTGAATATCTGATATTCTGTGTTTGGAAGATTATTCTCTATCCTTACAGAAAAACTAAGCATCAGACATTTCCATCTTCATAATGATCTGTTACCAGCTGTGAATAAAAACTCTCCAGAAACCTCAAGAACCTGTGTACCACCAGCTTATGCAGTGTGATGAGCCCCACAGCACTAAAAACACTTTTAAAGTAGGCTATCTTTGTTCCTTGAAACTAACTTCAGCGTAGTCATGACCATAAAATGATCAATTTGTGCTTTTCTGAGCTGCAAGCCAGTTATTTCCATAGACATAGCTGTTTATTGTTTACAGTATAGTAGACAATCTGTTCTCTCTTCCCAAACAGTATTGTTTATGAGAGACGCTGTAAAGTAAATTCTTCGTCACGTACCTACACAATGACATAGTCAACTATATTTGACTTGCAGCCAAGAAGACTGCCCTCTTCTCATTGATACCTCGCCTCGATTTTTGCACTGTTCTCATTTTTCACACTATGAACAGGTACAGTGTAATACATGTCCACGTACACATGCTGAGAAGAACTCAACAGTTCACATTTATCAGCAGTCCCTGATAGACACCCCATCCCAGACATCCAAAATGAAAGCAGACAAGATGACACAACAAAGGCAAATCACACGTTCTGTGAGTTGTGATTAATTTTAATTTGTTTATAGCCATACACTAAAGATGGGTTTTCATATTAAGAAAAGTTTTTTGCTTAAAACCTAAGTCATCATTCACACACTTTCGGTAATTTCTCTGCTGCAATTAGCTGACTTTTCAAGGACTTGGTCAATCTGAGGATTATTCTCTTCTGTAAACCACCTGTTTTCTCCCATTCATTTTTGCCTTGAAGCCAAGGGGAGCAGTTTCCAATGTCCTACTCTGCTCACTCCAAAGCCGAGGGGCTACCCTGGCCACCAGCATGCACAGTGCAGGGCTCAGCACCCAGGGCAGCCCCCCGGACTTGAATCCAGTCTTCATGCTTGCCCACAAATGCTGCCTTGCTGGGCCAAGCTCTGCTCTCAGTTACTCCAAGGAACTTCATTGTAGGCAGAATTTGGCCCAGGGGAGTGGCAGGGGGGTTACAGAGGGGAGAAGGGGACACTGGTGTCAAAGAACTCGTCTGACCTGGAGTGGTAGAGCAGGTAAATTTGCATTTCCAAAAGCAAACAAGGGGGAAAAAAATCACAATTTGTTAATTTTGGGGTTTACATTTGTATGCCATCAATTTTTGCCCTTTGTTATGATTATGTTGTCTGTTCACTTATTTTTATTAATCAGTACAAAAATATAAATACAAGCTTTATTTTTAACACTTAAAAAGAAGAAATATAATTCACACCTTTCTCCCTAAATAATATATTACACAACAAAAGGCAGAGAAAGTCCCCAGACCCATGAGATTCTCCAGTCACCTGAGGACATCAAAAGTGACATCAGTAGTTTTTATCTCGCCACCAAGAACTGCTTTTCTCAAACGTTTTCTGTGAGCATTCTCTGAGCCTCCCAACACGGACAACCATATTGGGATGTTATGACATTCTTACACAGTGTGGCCCTCTAAGTGCTGGTTGAGACTAGGCTAGTGGGATATCCACTCAGCAGGGATATACATCATTGCAATTCACAACAATTTCACAGAAGAACAGTCTAATCAACACATCTCTTTTTTTTTGACCCAAATTTGTATTGCCTGATTGCTACAAGTCATCATGCTCTGGCTCCCAAGGCCATGGAAAATTCATAATGTCCTGTCATCACCACCCACCTTGCCATCAAACATCTTCCCACAAAATACCCCAGGAAAAAGGGGGATTCTGTATTGTAATTCTTCTGAAGACTTGCAAATGCTAAAGAGTGCATTTGCTCCATATTCAAGCAGTCACCAATGACTTCACTTGCTTTTTAGGCATGTTCTAGGAAAAAAGAGAGCCTGATCCCTTTGCAAGAGCACATTGTTTCTGGAAGCCATCACACTAATAATGAACAAAAGAGTTACTGTATAGAAGCAGGCTATAGGTGCCATTTCAAGATATAAATGATTATTCTTTTCTTTACTCTGACAACTTCCAGGTTATCAATTGTTTTCTAAGCATTTTAGGCTCCATGAAACTGGCATTATGGGGAAATGCTATTGTTTACCCTTTCGCACTTGACAAAAGCAATTCCCACGTGAAAGGCAAGTTTAGCCGTGGGACACAGTCTCGATACCTAAAGGAGGAAATAGTTGGGTGAGTTCCCAAGAGCAACAAACTGTCATGTTGTCACCCTCTATTTTAAAAGCACAGCCACTTTGTTCCTTTGCTATTTTGGTCACTACGGTCTGTTTTGTTATGGCTTATGTAAATGCTATATAAATGATCGATCATAAATGTAACCAAAAATAAAAAGCTATGTATTGTAAAAAAATAAAGTTATCAGATCTATTAAAAATAGCAACTTCTTCCTTTTACAGAATTTATAATACACAGAAACATCCCATAGTAAAATCATGACAATGGGGAAAAAAAGGGGAAACACTCACAAGGAATTCTTAAGTTGCCCTTAATTCTCCTTCAGAAGTTTGGCTGGTTCTTAATCCCCATAATAAATCCAATTGTCATTTGCATACCAAAAGAGTATTTTTAATGGCTTCAATTTTGAACTTGTATTTTAAGAAATGTATTAACTCACTGTGCCAGTTGAAACCTTGACAGTCGTGTTAGTGTAACATTCCTCATTTAATAAAATCATTACAATATTACAAATTCCTGAATCTTCAGGCCAGGAGCAATACTCAAAGTTTTATCAGTAGTTTTTTACATTAGTGCAGAACTGACTTTAAAAATTGACCAACACAGCAATTGGAAGTCTACCTGGATTTATTTGGAGAAACATGGTTCATGTCTGTCAGTTTTAAAATCATCATTATTATAAATGATATGATAGGTCTGTGCATTATATCAACATTTTTATTTCTTCCCTGCATACTTCTTTTAGAAGATACTTTTTAAGATTAATGTACTTTAGTGTAGAAAATAATTTCAAATAAATAAGCATTAGAACTTGCTCAGCAGGTAATATTTATAAGTCCATCAAGATCAGATTAAAATAAAAAATATATAGTCCAGTCAATCTCAAACTGAATTGTGCTCCTTCTGCACATTTAAGTTAGCTTATTAAATGTCCGTTGTTGACTGAAAACAGCAGTTTTTAAAGTTAATCAGTTTATTCAGCTTTGACACTTTTGATGAGGCCGATATCAAAGCAGAAGAAAAGAGTGATCCAAAGTTTTCCTTATTGCTCAGTAGGAGACAGCAAGAGAAAAAATAACAACATGTAAAATGTAGCACGGGGCATCTTCCAAACCCCAGCTTCCACGTGCCTTGTCAAAGCAGAAAACACCCGTCTGAACTCAACTGGAAGCTCATGCATTAGGTTTTTGTTTGCTATTCCTCCTATATCCAAACCTTGGGGGAATGAGCACCACCTCAGGGCTTGAAAGGTAGCAACAGTAATAAGAGATCAAGATGATATGAGACACCTCTTACTGTTTAATGAGTCCTTTAATGTTTTACATTGCTCTGTGTTGTACAATCATTCCTTGTGCTTTTATATTTGAGGATCCGAGAGTAAACAGCCTTTTTGTTGCAGTGCTCACCTCTGATTGTAACGTCTTTCTTTTGAAGCACTTCTTTCCCCGTGTATATGTTCCTTGCTCGGCAGGCATAGGTGCCTGAGTGTGCCAGGGAAACGTTTTTGATGGTCAGAGTGAGGGTGGTGGAATACTCCTTATTGTGAGACCTTTTTGCTTTTGTTTGATTGTTGACTGTCCTCGGTAAAATCCAAGCAATGTCTTTGTACAGGAATTTGTTGGCTGAACAGGACAATACCAAATTCTCTCCTTCAATGGGCATTTTTTCCAAACTAATATGGAATCCGCTTGGTACATCTGTCAAAAATCAAGAACACTTTTCAGTTTATATGAAGCGAATGAGGCAAAATTAACACTGCATATATTTTCCCCTTTTTCGGGAAGTCTTTGAAATAATCAATGTCATTTTCTTCCTGCTCAAGTCTGTAATCTTTCCTTTCATATGCTAGGCTCCAGCTATTCTTATAATTTGTCTTGGAGACACTTGGGCACAGACATCAGTTCGTGTAAACTGAAGTTGCTCTTGGAAGTGATGAGTTTGTATAAATGTTATGTCAAGTTAAGACAGACTGGGACAAGGTACCAAAAGCAGAATTGTTTAAAGACAGCACAGTGGGACTCTGAAAAAGGAGGGAAATTCTGATCACAGTTCCAGCTTATGAACTGCATAAGAGAAAATGAATCTCAAGAGGGCAGTATGAAAGTATTGCATTTCATCATGCTCGGTTATATTGTTTTCATATTATTCATATCTATTCAGATAAAGGGTGTCTATTTCTTAAAAATGCTTCAGGTTCTGAGAAATTACTAAACCTGTGATCACATGCCTGAGATTTCCCTTGGAAATGAGGTATTTATCCTCCCTGCACTTAAAGTGTGTCAGACGCACAAGAGGAAAGCAGAAACAGTACCCTCTGGCCTGAGTGGCCAGCTGCGTGTGGGCAGCACTAGGATGAAGATTACTTTGTTTAGGTGGCTTGGCATTAAACATAGGTGAAAAATATTTTCACCTGAGAGAAATCAAGGATCCATTTACTCAGTGTAAATATGGCTTAAGTTGTCACCTCACAGAAGATAGTTCAGGCAGGAATAATTTAGCCAACAACTGTAAAAAGTCATACTGGAAAAAATATGTGGTTTATTGTAGTGCTACTTGCAGCTTCTTTCATCTGGTGAGTGGCAGAGAGCTGTGGCTGTGTCAGCTGCCTGCCAGCTGCCTCCACCTGGGGCTCATCCCTCCAGCAAGGCATCACTGACCTCAGGGAAAGTAAAGCAAGTTCCTGAGAGAAAGCACTTCCAAGTTTTACTCCTAGAATGCAAACTTTCTTGGCTTATTTGTGGCCAATATTCTGATAAAGTAATTTCCTTCTTCTCGGTCAAGTGACATTGACTTTGGCCATTTTCAATTGTTCTTTCACTACTAATTGCTACGGCACTTGGCTGTAAACTTGACTTGAAATCCTAAGAATGGCTTATTCTTTCATAAGGGAGAATTATGCCTTCTTTTATTGTTTCTTAGAGTGTGAACAGCTCAATGCTGACTTTCAATCAGCTCCATTCTTACCGATGTCGCTTTGGGTTTAATGTCACTTCAGTAAAATGTAGATCTCAAGTGAATAATATCCCACACATTCTTTCACTAACCTCTTTCATTGATTCACCAATCCATCAGAAAGCTTGTCCCTAAATCCCCACATCACAAACTGAGCTGCCTTGCCTCCCAGGCGGACCATGAACATGACCTGCTCACTGCTGCCGTTCAAAGTTCTGCCTATTGAAAGCATCAGTTGCTCCCCATAATGTCCTCTTTTCCACACTTAGCCCTGAGTTTACACAGGGTGAGCTCTTGATAGTCCTGGATTGAAATTTCTTCTGACTGTAGATGCCTTCTAAGGAGAGACCTGATTTCTGATAGTTGAACTCATCATGCTCTTGCAGTGGGAGTAAAGTGTGTGCCTGTCATCAGCGTTAGTTCAGGTGTGTAGTCTGAAGATCAAACAAATGGAGGCACTGAAACTAAAATATTGGATTGGGTATTACAGCCTGTCGGTTGACTTGTTCCACTCACATTTCATTGGGATTTCCTTTTTTTCTCTGTCCAGCAAACAAAGCTTTAAGAAAAACTTCAAATTTTGTGAACTCATCTATGACTGCTTATTATCAGGATCCTTTTTGATATGTTAGAGTACGTGGTGCCAGATTCTAATCTCAAGAATATGTTGACTGAAAGTGCTACTAAGATGAAGCATTTCCCTACATGGGGTACATCATATTTAGCCTTAGCTACTTGAATATAGTTGTTTTGTATATAGGCAGAAGTTTACAGCCCATGGAGTGACATAAATTCCTCCAGAGGGCAATGCAAACCACCACTCTAGGATGAGTCAAATTCCAGAGATCCTGGCCCCTCACACTTAATTATGAAGAGACCCTACATGACCAGCTTAGGCTTAGATACCTAACTTTGAGATTTAAATTAGATGAAATGAATCCTATACTTTTGTTAAAAAGCATTCAATTCAGATACACTTAAAACCAATCAAGGGGCCAATATTTTGAATATAGGTAAGTATTTGGAAGAAAGAAATTACTGTGTCTTACTCACAGTACATCTCAAATTGTTCTGATGTGCATTGGGAAAGCCAGAGTATTGGTTAGAAATACTGGTGATTTTGCTTTTGAAGATGCCAGTACTCAGTAAAAGCTAAGAAGAGCCAAGCAAAACTCTTAAGATGAAATTAAAGATCCCTGGGGACTGAGGGAAATGGACTATTTTTAACCTAAAAGGATAGCGTGCCAACAGAATAATATAGTTACAACTACTTTCACGTTGTCAGGTCTGGAGCTCTTTCTCAATGTGTCTTCTGTGAAGAAAGTCTATTTTCTGAACAAATCCAGGGACAAAAGCAAAATGCACAGGATTCCAAGAGAATCATTTGTTTAAAGGCTACGAGCCCCCTAATATATGACACCTCTCACCGATTGTTACAGACTCAGGCTTGCTAAATAACATGGCTGGGAATAATGTAAAAGGGTTTTATTTACTTTAGTGATTTGAAGCTTCCTGTGGAAATAGCTCCCAGGTTTCCTGATGGAAGATTTTGTTTATCTTTGCCAAGCACCATCAGGAATCTCAAAATAAAATGCGCTTAGTGTCATCGGGAAACCAGGAAGATAAGGCAGGGCTGTTCCTGTTTCACCCTCTGTAATTGCAAACACACCCATGGGCCTGCTGTGTGCCAGCAAAACAGCCCAAAATGTAGGGAAAGGGGCAAGCTGGAGGAAAGGGGGCTACCACAAATAAATTTGGTGGGGTAGAGGTGTTGTTACAGAGACTGTTTCTATATCAGCAAGCAGGAGAACTTTCAGAAAACACCTTTCTATGTTGCTTTTATATAAGGTTCACATCTACTTTCGAATTTTGAATAAGGATTTGCCTTTAGAAGTAAGTCAGTGATCACACCCCAGAAATGCCCTCCGATTGATAGAAGCCATAGGAAAGTTACTCAAAAGCCCATGGACTTCATGTCACACACCCTCAGGCACAGTGTATAAAATTATATCATTCTCAAACCTCCCAGAGAAAGACAAGCAAGTTGCACTTGAAGCCCAGGAATAATGAGATTTACAGTAACTTAAGAAAGGACTTGTTCTTCCCAAGTTCTCTCTGCTAGCACTTATTTCCTCATGTTCACTGTTCCCTGAAGGAGTGGAACATGTCACCTCCAAACTAGGGCTGCTGGAACAGGTTTGGCCTTCCCACCACCTTCCTAGGTTTTTCCATCTACCGTAAAGAGACTCCTCACACCAGTATAGCCACTGGAGTGCATGCATTTTCTCATCCCCAGGAGAAGGCCTGAAGGAGACTGCCTCCAAGGAAAGGGATTCTTCCTGTTAAGAACAGGCTTTGCCTCCATCTGCTCTTTGGAGTAATTTCTGGCTTTTACAGAGGACAGCAGCATCTTTTCCTACAAGGATTCATCCTCTCCTGCTTAGACATGTCTCTTAGACACTTTTGTGTGGTTCAGGTTGACTTCATATGGCACCAGTAGACTCAACAGTATAAGACAAATTAGCTCTAAACTGTCACACAAGCCCTGAAGTATTGGTTTTGGACTCATAAGAAGGAAATACTTTGCAGTGTCCTGTTCACATCCATCAGCATTTAAGGCTCTTGGGTTTTTACTCCCTCAGTGTGTTTTTGAGCAAATTCTGGACATATTTGTTTCTTGATGTGAAACACAGGCTCTACCCAGCCATGGCAGTTTGGTCTCAGCCTGATGGAGGAGAATTATGATGAACCTAACTGGATTTTTGTAAGGACAACACAGCAGTACTGTTTATACTGCTTTCAATCAATGGAAGTGAGTGTCAGTAGATGATCAGGACTTTCCATGACACACAACTGAAGTGCTCAGCTCCAGGAACATAAAGGACAAATTCATTTCAACTTCACCACCATATAAAGAATGTTTGCCTCCAGTCAAGATACTAAGAATTTCCAAGCCATAATAAAGCTGCCAATAAAGCTGCCACTCCTCTTTCTGGACACTAGCCAACATAAGATCTTCAAAGGAAGTCACAATTTTCTGCATTTTCTTGTGCAAGCTTTGGTATCAAGGAGAAGGATATCCTTCTCTCCTTGGTTAAGATCTAAGAATGTGAGATCTAAGTAGGGAAATTAACTCCTTCATGTCAATTCACTAGCATACCTGAAACCACCATCAAAACTTTGAAAGGGAGATTTGGATACAGCGAATGTGGCCCATCAAAATACAGTTTCATTTGGTTTCAGGATGTCCCATATGACCTCTTGAAAACTGAAGAGTAAGAGTTAGAGAAGGCCAGATTCAGCATCTTTGCACATTAAAAGAGGAACAGTCTCAGTGAATGACTCTCAATGACTGCTCCATGTTACATGTGAAGTACCCCCACAAAGAGGAGAATATGGCACAGTTGGCACAATAATTTGTGGAGACTTATGTATTGTTTAGCTTTCGGTCCAGATAGACACAGTGAGAGGATAGGGACAAAAGCAAAACTGTGATTTGAGAGTGGGGACAACAGTCAAGGTGGCAAATGGTCTTGTCACACTCATTAGTAGAACATGGAGATATTTTTCGTGTTTCTGTCCTTTACCAAACAACCTGCCAATATGTCACTTGTCTGTTTATACTTGTCATGCTTCTTACAAAATTTCTATATTTATAGATAACTGGCACTTTCTAAATGCAAAAGTGTATTATGATATGGAGCTTTAACAGCTGTAGACACCCATAAACAAAGTCTGTCAGGTGAAACTGTCCCAGCAGCACAACAGCGGGTACTCTAAAAAGAAGTGACAAGTGCTCATAGAAGGTGACTGTTTTAGGACGCTAAGGCACCCATCTGCTGGCCTGACAGGGAATTATGCTGCCTTCTGGGAGGTAAGGTCTGAGATGTCGCTGAGAGGGTGCCACAACGTGTCAAGAGCAGACTACTATTCATTCTACTCTTTCATGTGCTCATGAGTGATACTGCAAGTTAGAATCTGGGCAGACTCAAGGAAAACTACAAAGTCCTGGAGGTGCCAGTGAGAAGTATTGATGCCCAAGCTATCTTTTCTTTCACATTACCAATTAGAAGAAAGGGTGCTCTCCTGGAAGTGCAAAACCACTTCATCTAAGTCAACAGATTCACACAGCTGGGAGCACTCTGTGGAAAGGGGCCTGGAGTGGACAATAAGCTCAACATGAGCGAACAGGGTGTTGCTGTGTCAAAAAAAGTCAACAGGCTGCTGGGTTGCATCAACGAGGGCATCACCAGCAGAGATAAAGAAGTCATTATACTCTCCCCAGCACTTGTAAGGCCATACCCAGAATACTGTGTTTGGTTTTGGTCCCCTCTGTACAAAAAAGATGTGGACAGTCTGGAGAGGGTCCAGAGAGGTGCCACAAAGATGATGATTAAAGGACTGGGAAGCCTGCCTTATGAGGAGAGGCTGAGAGAACAGAGTTTGTTCAGCCTTGAGAAAAGAAGGCTTAGTGGAGACCTTATCACCATGTTCCAGTATTTAAAGAGTGACTACAAAGAAGCTGGAGACTCCCTTTTTACAAGGAGACACATTGAAAAGGTGAGGCTTAATGGCTATGAGTTACTCTTAGGGAGATTCTGTTTGGACACGAGAAGAAATTTTTCACAGTAAGGACAATCAGTCATTGGAATAATCTCCCCAGGGAAGTGGTGGATTTCCGAATGTTGGACACTTCTAAAATATGTCTGGACAGGATGCTGTGATTTTACCAAGAAAGGTTGCACCAGATGATCCTTGAATTCTCTTCCAACCTGGTATTCTGTGATTCTATTACGTCAGTCAGAATATTTAAAAAATATAAATTTTGGGAGGACATTTTTTGAAGTAGCTTTTTTTTTTAACCAAATCTAGTGTGTGTCTACTCTCTTTTGATATCTCTCAGAATAGAAATAGAATGAGTTTCACTAAAATCACTCATCAGAATGATAAGCAAGAGAATGACAACATAAAAAAATCAGATAAAAGAAAGCAAAAATTAAAAGGGATGCATTAACATTATTTTCCCCTTTGGGCTTCAAGATTATGATTTTGAGATTAAAGTATCTAAATATTTTAACGTTTTTACCTTTTCTCATATTTTCAAATTAATTATCTTTCTTTGTGATCTACCCCAAAAATTGCTAACAGCCCAAGTACTCTATGAACTACCCCTTAATAAAAAAAAACAAAAATAAAATCTTTCAAAAAACCAAATCCTTTGTAATGGCATGTGCAGACTTTACACTGCTAAATCATGCAGTAATTATTCTCAAAACTCACCGTGGGGTTTTTTTTCAATAATTCTTGAAGTAAAACATTTAATAATTTGTTTGTGAACTTGAAAATATCTAAACATATCTCATAATGAAAAAATAACTAAAAGCATACTCATACGTGCAGCTAACATTATGAGAATTTTCAGTGCCATGGCCCAAATGACATCCAAGGTTGCCAGTCTCAGAAGAGGAAACAAAACTCTACAGTTTGACAGTTTTCTACCTAGTCCCTGAGATCCGTGAGGGGTACCCCAGACCCTTGTCTAGCACACTGCCTGCAGACCCTGGAACTGTTCTAGACACCATATTGTGAGACAATCTGGTGGGCAACAGGATGTGGCTGTAGAAACCGTCAGTGTCACACATGAAACCGGCTTACTGGTGTATAAAAATACAGTAAAATGTATGAAATTACTCTGCAGGAATGTATGAAATGTATGAAATGTATGAATGACTCTGCAGGAATGACTGCAGAGACTAGATGAACCAAATAGGGAATTACAGCTTGCTGCATTTGTAAGCAATTTGTCAAAGCAAAATGTCTTCTTGGATATTTGATGGAGGAATGTCATTCTTCAATTTGGTGTCCTTCTTAGAAATCCAGACCAGCTGCTGTGCAAGCTACCAGCAACTACCGTAAAGCATGGTATGAGTTTACAAGTGTATACATTACAACAATTCTCAAACTGTGGTATATTAAAAAGCCACAACATCCTAGCAGTTATAATCCTTGGACCAGGAAACATCTTTGACTGTAGGGGGGACTAAATCTTACCTGTTACAATAAAGCTGACATTTCTTTCAGATTTTCCCACTTTATTGGATGCCATACAGCTGTAGATTCCAGAAGATTTGGCTTCAGCTACAACGAGAGTGCTAGCAGTCTGCAAAAGAAAGAAGAGGTTTAGTTCTCATTGGCTCAGCAACTCTTCTGTTTTTTCTAAGTCACCATTGGCACTCCCATGATCCATTTTTTCAGTCATGGGCACCTCGGGGGCTATTTAAAGGAGATGTCACCATATACAGTTTTGGAAAGCATAGAAGAATAACAGGAAACAAGCTCCTTGGGTGACCTTTACGTTATCAGAGCCATCACAACCAAAAATCTTTGAATGTGTCTTTCAGATCAATTTATCTCTCAATGGTGATGTAACGATAAGCTATAAAACATGAAACATGACACAATGCGTTTCACCCGAGGAGATAAGCAGCCTGCAATAGAAGAGCCAAACAGCAAAGGTAATAGGTGAGGCATGCCTCAGGCACTTTGATAATGCTGGGAAAAAACCCCACAACATAGCTCCATTTGGCACTAAACTCTTTTGATTTCTCTTTCATTTTCCCACATATGTGTTAGGTGAGAAAGGACAGGGGCAAAACAGATGTGCTCTTTTGTACTATTTTCTCTTCTTGGACTTAATACTTCTATTATTAAATAATAATACGTCAGTTTTATTTACATTGTATTCTATCACCATCTTAAGAGGTCCATCACACTAAATATTTTCTCAGAGTTATATGACTTCAAGATAAGACCTTCAAAAGCCAGGGACCAGCAACGTCTAATGTGCCTTTATAAAAATAAAAACTACTGTAATAATAAGAGCTTTACCTTCAGGGTGATGGAAAGACACAGTCTAATGGCTTAGGCACTAAGCAAAAGAGGAAAGTTATACAGAAAAAAACTGAGGTGGAATTGAGACATGGGGTATGAACATGAAGCTCATCAGTGTAACATGTTCCCAGTTACAACGTGGTAGCTTAACCTTCTGTCGTTCTGTCTCCATTTTACTTCTTCTGTAAAACATGTTTTGGCTGGAGTTACAGGCAGAGCTGGGATGGTGACAAAAGGAAATTGTATGGCCACAGAATCCTGTTGTTTGAAATTATTTGGCTTTTCTAAAAACCTTAAAATCAGTTTTGTGAAATTAATACATTCTTTTAAGTCTGCCTGATTGCTGGAGTTCAGAGGGTGAGTCAGTGATAAATAACAACCAGTTATCTACATTTCTACATAAACACTGTCTGATTGTTTGCACTGCTTCTGTCTCTACTCGGAGACTTCATAGCTATCCCCAAACTCCCGGTGAACCCTTGATTAGTACAAATCTTCTGGCTTCCCAAATTCATTCTTTAGTAGAAAGAGTCTATTTTCCTACTACTCGAGCAAACACAGTGGAGTCAAGTCATTTGATTTTGGCTTGTTTGTTTTAGAAGACTGCACTATGGTAAATTCACTGTAAATGATGCTAACAGCACCATTACCCTGTAAAGCTGTCTCAGTGGTCTGCTAACAAACTACATAACATTTCTAGCTAGAATTTTTCTAAACTATCTTTTTGGATGTTCTCTGAGATGAAAGAGGATCAGTAATACTAGGTACTTAATTACACACCTTAGAAAAAATCATCCTGTTTTGCTAAATTCAAGAGGCTGACCTCTACAAATTTCTAATTATAAAGGATGGGTCCAGCTCTGTCTATATTTTGTCATTCTCTTTGAATTTCTTCAGTTTTTAAACATAATTTTGCAAAGTGCGGACACAGGGCCCAGCACCAGGATTCCTGCAGCTATTTTATCAACACTAACTCAGAACGGAAGGAAGTCCCATAATGACTGCCACAGAAGGCTAATGTGGGTGGTTAAAAACTGTTTCTGCCATCCCAGACTTTTTCTGCTAGTTGGTATTAACTCATAGCAACTTTACCCAGGTAGCAACTGTGACCTAAAACACACAGTAAAGGAGAATGAAGCTCTTGCTCTCTATCTCCAGGACACCTGTCTTTATCCTACTATACACAGAGGCAAAACATTGTTGAGCCTGAAAAATATATGCCAACTATTCCTCCCACAATTACTCCAATGGTTTGAAAATTTTTTGGTAGTATCAGACTGTATTTTGTCCTTATATCACAAGGTATTCATTTTTAATGAAAAATTGTGCATCCAATCTTGAGATTTACTGCTGCAGCTGACTGGATGTGATTATTACTTTTGTTGCACTGAGGATGGTGCATACAGTTACGCTGAAGCATCAAGACTGCAGTTACTTACATACACAACATGCTTCTTGTGTAATAAATTGCCTGAGAGCACTAAAATTCAGTTCTTTAAACTGTTAGCTTCTCCCCCAGCATTGTTTTGGTTTTGACCAACTTACACTGTCCCAAATACTTTTCTAGCATGGGCCAAGGATCACTTCCAACAGGCAACTTCCACGCAAGCGACGTCTTTTTGGAAGGCAAGGGAAATATATATCATGAACACAGGAGGCCTTAGTGCCAGAGAGCAGTCATTGATATGTTTACTTGACTAAGCAGGGAAAGCCACAGTGTCTAGGAAAAAGCGAGACTGACTTTGCAACAGAACAGAATATTTTAGGGACAACACACCTCCACATAAACCTTTTAGCTTATAAATTAGTCTTAAGGATAAGATAACATCTCTTTAAATAGTTTGTGAGCCCTCCAGTGGCGCAGTCTGTGTTTTGCACTGCAGATGCCAGCTAAACCCACCAGAGGAGCCTGGCATGTTGCTGTTTATTGAGCAACCATGGCTGTTTGAGATCAGCTTGTGCAGCATGGTTCCTCTGTATAGCTATTGCAGCCAAAGATGAAAAAGTTCTCGCAACTTTGTATCATCTGGCTTCACAACAGGGAGTTTCAGATCCTAGATTTGCAACCACATTATATATAGAAAGACTGAATCTAGTTTGCCCGAACAGGCAAATTCCTCCTGGCACGCTCAGTATCTTGAGTATTATCTGTCCACAACCCCCATTTACCACTCAGGTTTTGGTCCTTTATTCCTTCTTTCTACTCCCATCATATCAGCTGAAGCACTATGCTACAGGCTCATCTGAAAGGCGTGGGCTAGGGAAGTAAATCCCATATTGCTGCAGCTTCAGCTGGCAAATAGAAGAGCATAAAGTAGAAAACCTAAGAAATGAAAGAGGAATTTACAGATTTGTTTCACGTGGAAACTCATGAGGCAAAGACTGAGGGACAAAGACAGTGCAAAGCAACTGGCATGATCACTGTGTTGGAGCCAGGATGGGCTGGTCTTTCCTTTGGATGGTCTGCTTCAATTTTTCTTTTTTTCAGAGTAGCTGAGATACAGGATTAGCACTGCTTTAGCTGATGGTGGAGAAGCAAGAGGAATTTTCAGAAAATGGTTGGCAACATGACTCTTGTGTGACTCCTAGAAGGCCTCTGCAGACACTGGCATAAACATGCTCTGCTCAGAGATTGTTGTCCTGACTTCCTGAAACAGCCCATATATTTTAAAAACAAAATACTGCCCTTTCATCTTAGAGCAGGTTAGTGCAAGTGTGTAAATTATTTCTGATTCCCTGCTATTTATGCTTTTAAGAACATGTATTTGTTTTAGAAAAATAAGAAAATAAATGAAAATATGCTCTCTTCAAGCCCTTGGATTTATCTTTGGCTAAAGGAATATTATTTAGGAAGACCCATATCTAAATATTGGTAGTGTACTGTTGGATTGGCCTGTTTGTGCCAAAGACATATGAACTATGTGCCTCACATGTTGGCAAGGAGCGTCAGTGCAAAACATCTGGACAACATGTTTCACCTTCAGGACCACTATTGAAGAAACACCAAAATATCTTCAACAGCAGGACATGAATATACGCAGGAGAGCACCCTCTGTCCCCCCAGAGTCAGACAGGCAAGTCACTGCAAGGTACTGCTCTGTAGCAAGCAGAGCTGCAGTTTCCCTCTGCGTCCCGTGCTGTCCCCCCAGACCGAACACAGCTGGCTGACTGGCAAGGAATCACGCCACAGACAGCTACACCAGGGCACCCCCTGCTCTCCTCCCCAGGGCCAGGCATAGGGCAAGGCAGCACTTGATTCACACCTCCCTTTTGCACCAAGGCAGGCAATCAATTTCAGGAGCTGGAGGGAGCTGCAGCTCAGCAGTAGCAGGCGCCGAATTCTGCTGGTTTTAGTCTCACCCAGGGCTTGGCTCCACTGGCACCTCGCAGTGATCCGCTTGAAAGTGTTGACAGCGATTCTAGTAGCACTTAAGAAGGCTCCATAAGAAGTACAATGTGCTGAAGAGAGGCAAGGGACACTGCTGCTGCTATCTTTAGCCTGATTTCTGAGGAAGATCACACTGTCAGTATGTCCATCTGTCTGCCAGCCTGTCCATCTGTCTGCCAGTATCCTCTCTTCCCCCACGTGCTCAGTAATTTTTGAATCCATTGTCCAATTGCAACTAAAATTTACTGACAACTCAAAGCGCAAAGATCTCACACATTTCATGAAAACCAGCTGCTGGGTAGAGAAGAAAGACCAAAATGTTGCTGTAGTGAGCTAAACAGCTTTCTCTTCTGCTTTGGGTTCCAGATGGACAATCTGTACAGATGTACTGGCCAGACAGATGGCATGTATCAGGACTGAGAAGAGACACAACATGTGCTTCCTCATTTCATCAGTAACGTGGAGATGTGGAAGAGAGGTAGATGTTTAGGGCTTGGCACAGAAGATGTAGGAGAGATGGAACCATTCTATTTTGCATGGTCACACTTTATTAGTCATGTCTAGGAAGGTCTGACTCTTCTGACTACCTAACACTCCACCTCTATGTTGGGAGTTTTAATACTACCCTCAGTCAGGTTGACCCATTGTTGCCAGCCAAACCAGAGATGGACGAGGGCAAGTCTAGGTTTCATCTTACAGAATCAGGTTACAGGGCCATTACTTTCCATTTTCCATGAAGTCAGGTGGCTTTGTCACTCACAAAGGATGGGACCACTAAAAACCTCTGTCAGTAAGGTATTTATGCAGTGGAAAACAAAGCCATATATATGTGTGTGTGTGTGTGTGTATATATATATATACACACACACACACATATATGCATAATAAACCGCAACTTCATGCATTATTACCCTCTACACACAGTTCTTGAAGGCATATCCTGTGACATAGACACATGGTACCTGCTGTTGTCAGTGGGACCCCAATATTTGCTAACAGCAGAGCGGTGAGGCAGTCACCCCTCATTCTGTTCCATTTCAGTTTCTCAAGAATGTGATTCTATAGGTTATTTTCCCAAAACAAGGGGGTTTTGTCTCACTCCCTTCAACTTTTCCCTGTACTTAACTGCCTTGTTGTCTATTGTCTCCTTCCCTCAGATTTATCATCCTTTCTTCTTGAACCACGCTTTTTACTCTCCCTCATGTGAACTCACCCTCTTAGTGCTTTTTTGCACATTCTCCGTACCCAGGATCCTTGTCAACTTCTCCTGCAGCACCCTGTCTCTTCTACCCCTGTACAAGGGGTACTGACTCCTGTCAAAGCTATTGATAAACTAGTGTATGCCTGCACACACAGGAGGGAACATATGCCTGTATGTATGCACTGGTAACAATGAATGCACCAGCTTTTTGTACCTTATAATTGCAGGTCATTCACAGATTGACATTTTCATGAGCACAGCCCAAGGAAAGAATAATAATCAGTATTAGCCCTCAGTCATACATAGCAGTTAGCTTTAGCTGGGAACACTGAGAAGTGATGGGTTTTAGTAGCTGAAGGACAGGAGAGTGTCTGTGACCTGTTTACATGATAAGACTAAGAATAGCTCAACTTTGTAGGAAATCACTGAAATGTCCAACAAAACAAGAATTAACACTTTGGGTGGGGGAATCAAATCACTTTAAGTGTTGTATTATGATTAAGTATTATGGCTGATGTTACAAAGTTCTTCTATTATACCACTCAAGTTTCTCAATGTCCTTTTAGAGAGGCTTCAGCGGAAACGTTACTATAACACTGTTGTCACGGTTTCTCTGTCACCAGAAGAATAATGTAATGCAGGCTTCCTGCACTACTTTAGCTGCACAGACACAGGGTTTGAGGTTTTTCTAACTTTAAAATATACTTGTGACTACCCTGATAACCAGAGAGAAACAAAGAATTGACCACAGCAAAGAGCCAAACTGGAGACACTCAGATGTTGCACACAGAGAAAATGTGTGGAACTGGCACGAAGTCTTTAAGAAGGGGAAAACAGCTACCTTGATTGCTAAAGAAACCTTCTGATAATTCCTTTTTCATCTCTTCCCTTGGTTACAATAATCTCATCCTGTGACCACCCTAATTTCTCCTTTCATAGTAACCCAAAAGGCGTGTAGCCTTTTTCAGGTTCTTCATCCATCTTCCTCCATTCTTCCACCACTTTGTCTCCTACATCTTCGTTGTTTCCACTGAGCTTTGAGATTGTTTCTACCATGCTTGCTGTGTGGGGATATGAAAGTGGGATAGACACTCTGTTCAGATTGCAGGGCACTATGAACGTGGAAGAGCCTCAGAGAGCTGTTCACAGCTGCTTGCAGTAGCAGAACTGCTCACAGCAGTCCATCAGAGCCGGACGCTTGTGATGACGTGCTGCATTCAGTGAGCTCAGTGCTATTAACAGCCTTACAATATCGCAGCAGACGTGGAAGGGTTCTGCTTGAACTGTGTCTCTCTGAATTTGCTCTGGGAGATTGAGAATGACCCTTGGGCTGCAAAGAGTGAAAAGTCATAGACTACCATGGATTTAAGAAAATAATCCTGGATGCTCCAGAGCAGCTGTGTGTGCACAAATCATGCAGCTCTCAGCTTGGCCAGGAACCTGGGCTTAGAGAGCATTTTCTGCTTTACAAAGCAATCCAGCTGTGCTTGAAGAGCTATGGAAGAGCAGCAAAAATAGAGAAACTTAAGAAAAGCTGTGAAAAAGCTGAGTAAAGGGATTGTTTCACTGATGTCCCCCTTCCCATAAGGACCAGGAGGAATAAGGCAAAGCAAGGTAGAACTTTCTTAGTCGAACTAAAGAGTAAGAAGACAAGGAATATCAAGGAGAACCAATAAGTTTCACAGCAAAACTTTCTGTGCAGAGACAATTCCTTGGTTCATTTCTGGGCACATTTTTCAAAAAGGGCTGTTTGCCAAAGACTTCAAACAACCCCAGCATTTCTACTGCAAGGACCCATTATTAGCATCTTCCTCCAGGGAGGAATTTATTTGCTGTTGACTGAAAGTTGCTTTGACATTTCAGCCACTCCTCTTACAATGTCTCCAAAATACACGACACACGAGAATGAGATCTGACCATTACACAGTTCCTTCTGCACCCTGTGAGCAGGTAGGACTTCACCCATAGCACGGCTATATGCCTTCTGGAAAATAACTGGTTCTTATCACCTCATTCATCATTCCCCCTTTGGAATAGACTGTGTCTTCCTGTGCCTGAAACCGTTTCCCTTTCCTCCTTCAAATCCCTCCTTAAGTCACATTTTTCATGTGCTTTCCTATGATAGTCTACCCTAGGAAGCTGTTTGCTTCCATCTTTGCCTTGATCTTTAAGCACGTAGAGTTGGACAGCTAAATAGAGCAAATGCCTCAATGGGATCCAGCCCGTTCCCATGCACTGGAATGGTGCCATGAACACCTGTGGTATTTTCTAAATAATATAACAGCAGGAGAAAATGCAGTCCCAGATCTGATTCTTGGCTGCACGTAAAACCCTATTTATTCTGCGGTGTGTGAAAGGGCCCTAACATGAGAATAATTACAGTTCATAAACATTTTCATATACAGAAGACTGAAGGCAACCATCAAGGAAAAGAGACCTATAACCTCAGCACCCTTAGAATTACAAAAAGCATTTCGGTGGCCTTAAAAATGGCAGGCCTAGAGAAAGATAGGCTTTAAAATTTATAATCTCTTCAGATATTACTGCCACAAACTAAACTAGCCTGTGAAAATAGATGGTGTGACAGTGGCATGGCATTGTGCATCTTCATCTGAGCAGCTGCGTAGCACAGGCTAGCCAATCACACCAAATCAGTCTCATGTATAACCCAGGGAAGTGAAGCTGATCTAGGACATCCTTGATTTGAAGGCTTTAATTGATGGGCAATCCTCCTTAGCCCCTGACAAGTTAATCTGATTGGCTTTCTCTCTCACATTAGACACCAACAGACGACAGGCCCACACACCCTTCAGAATTGTGTGCATCTCCCCATGGCCCATAAAGGAATTGCTTCACTTAGACTAGACACTTAACATCTAGATGGTTAATATCACTGGGATGAATCCCACCTTGCTGTCTGACTGAGATCTCTCTTAAACTTTGCTTCTGTAATCTGGATTCATTTGGCTCTTTAAATTTTTTATTCCAGAAAAGATTTGGTCATCTAGTCATCTAGGACCACATCTGTGAATAAACTCTAATGAGAGTAAATTGTTAAATTCTCATAGGAAAAACAACAAGAAATTGTACAATTGCACAACATTAATCAAAGATGGCCTGGAACCCTGCCCCTGTGCTCCTGAGGTACCCCCAGATACTACAGATCATGTCTAAGAGAGCAGTTATAATGAATCCCACTGATAGTGCCAAGTGATCCTCTCTTGGCATGTCACTTAATGTGACTGCCTGCAGAAATAAATACATCTCTGCATCTCAGACAATAAATACCAAGTATGAAAGTTAACTGCATGTATGCAGATTTTCAAATCAAAACAATATAAAAATACTGGCTTCCTCACTGTTACCTCGATAGCATCTTACAGTGCCTTTTCAACACATGCTCTCACACAGAAAGTTATCTGCTCCTAGGAATCATACCTTATTTTTGCCCTCTATTACAGCCATTCGCTCAGTGATGCTCTGGATCCTGTTTCCTATGTTGCTGCCACCTTTCACGATGAAAGATCCTTCAGTATAAAAGCAAAAGCCATGCCTGAAGACAACAAAAATTAAAATTTTATTGATTCAGTGATAGAAATTCAACACATAAGACAAAACAATTGTTCTGAAAACAGTGATAAGTCAGGGAAACCTCAGGTGCTGTGATGACCAGGCAAGTATAGTTATTTTTCATTAAATCTTGAGGTTTGGAGCCTGATAATTGGATCCACTTCCCCAGCCCCTCCTTGAATATTAGTTCTCTGGAATCAGTGTTCACATTTAACCCACTGTGGACCAGGAGGTCAGAATTTACAGTCAGAGCCTGAATATAGGGCCGTGCAAGACCAGCATCCTATTTCCAATGCTCCAATGCTCCACTATGGTTCAATGTTGGCTTAAAATGTGAGTTCATACACCTTTTAGCCTTTAAGTCAAGACCCATTCCATAATGTATTGGATGTTGATTTATTATGTGCAGGTTCTTTTTGTTATAATGAGATATAATACTGCTAGTCATTTAGGAATATTTTCTTTAGTTCAGTTTACAAAATGGCAAAATATCAATACTGAGGCTCAATGATTACAAGACACAGTAAAAATGAGCATAATCTTGCAAATTAACAAAACAAAGTTAAACAAAACTAAATAGCAAGAGGATTTAAAAGATAATTTAACTAAGAAAAAAATCAAAGTCATCTTAATGAATGGAAGTCCCAGAGAAAAAATGTTTTTGTCTTATACAACAAATCAGCTTGTAATCAAAACATTCAGGTGTGGTCATGGTAGAGCTAATTTGTTTCTCAAAGCCTAATTTGGTACACATGGAAATAAACACAATGGAATGCTTCTTAAATGTTGCCTGACCCTGTTCTTCTTTGAGAGTATCTAGTTTAGCTTTTCCTCCAAAATTAGGTTGTTGCTTGTTCAATTCCAGTTCCACTGTCAATTGTACCCTTCAGCTAGGTGAACCTCTTTCAGATTTCCTTTGATCTTCCATGGATTTGAAAGATAATGACTGTAGTATCTGTAATCAAACAGTTCTGATGTGTATAACAGTTGTTTGGAGAAATGAACTTTAATGCCCAGTGACTGGATAACAGAATGTGATGCAATCCTGACCAAAGAATGAGATTCATTTCCTTTCACCTACTGTGCACTTTGCTTAAACTTTGTGTTGTTTAGAATATCAATAGTATAATAACTTTACATGCTTGTTTTTAATTGTGCAGCTTTCTGTCAAACTGGTCAGTGTCTTAGCAGATATAACAGCTTAAAGAAATGATGACATGGAATCTGACTTGGGCTGTAGTATGTGATTGTCTGCCCCAATTTCACAATATGCATTGAGAGGATCCAAAAAAAAACCAGGAGAAGGCCATGGAGATTCAGGCACGGAAAGAGGGCAGGGAGCAATAGCATGGCAGGAAAGCCCTATTAACATTACTTTTTCTTTCAGACTGGTTTAAAAGCCAACTTCTAATACATGACTCTTGAGGTCAGGGTGGATGAAAGACAGCTGCATTAATAAAGGCACTTGATGCATTCTAATGGGAAAATTTGGTTAAAAATTACTCAAAAAGGTAGATGTCATTTACTTTACACATTTAATGCTCCAGGAAGTCTGGATCTGTAGCAAGACTAAAACACAGAAGACATGATAATTTAGCTAAGATGGTAACATTTCCATGCCACCGGAGATATCAGAACTCATTTTGTGATGCCAGTACTGTAGGCACACAAACAGGCAGTATCAAAAACACATTCTTGTGACTGGATGCAATCTGTACAGGAAAATAGACACCCCAAAACCTCACTTGACTTATACTAAAAAGTACCTCCTAATTTTTTTTTCCTTTCCTCACAGAATTCATTTATGTTTCTTTGTTACAATGCTGAAATTTTGTACTCTTTAACATACAAGTCTTTACAGACACACATATTTTGGTAAAGGACAGAAAGAAGCACATGCATATTCAGAAGCTGCTTGTGTATCTCAGAAAAGCATCTCTGATCTCCTTTCTTGCAACTCCGTAGCCTCCAGACTTAGTTGCTATTATTATACTCTTCCTCATAATTCCTCAAAAAGACTGTATATATTTGGGTTGCGATGTCTTAGGGATGAGGACACTGTTATGTCTTTGTTGATGCCTAGCACAGTGAAGTGCTGATTATTCATTAATATCATAATACAAACCACCATCATAACTACAATAACATCACAATAACAAGAAAAAGACATGTAAAATGCTAAATGAAATATTAGTCTCTGAGGCACATCTGTGAACTCTACTAATTTCACATACCATTCCACATCTAAACTTCTGACTACGACGTTAATGCAACTATAGTAGAAACTCAAATACACTTCATAGCTGTTGCCCATGGTTTTAATAAAAAAGGAGTCACCATCAAGCTGAGAGTACTATATCCAACAGCTGCCAGTACACATGAATACTGTTCTATACACCACTTTGTCTCCACAGATTGCTGGATCACCAAACGTTCACAGATCTGTTGCAGCACGGCTGCCAGGCAAAGCCTAGGACAAGACTCAGACTCATCTTTTTGGATGCAGAACCAGATGCTTTCTCTCATAAGCTGCCAAATGCCTTCACTTTAACCTCAAAAGCTGCTCAGGTTAATACTCCAAAGCATCCTGCCTCTTGCTGCTGCCAGGGGTGCTATGCGAAAGACGCTACCAGCAGCAGGGTAGAGACAGGGAAGGGACAAATGGGAGTAATTAAGTCCTGGCTCTTAACCTGACCTCTTCTAACAACCGGCATTTTGTAACAGAAAGAGAAAAGGCTCTGCTGAACCTAGATGTAGTCATCAAACCAAATGTTTGTGTTAAGTACAGATGCTTGGAGAGAAAGAGAGAAAAATGAAAACACAAAAATCTATGCTGGCTGGAACCTAAACAGACAATCATCTTCTTGTTAACTCAATTGATGTTTCATTGCATGTGTCCTCAGATAACATGAGCTACATATTTTTCTGCTTTGTAAAGAAATTGCAAACTACTTCAAAATACCTACTCAGTAAAATAGCAAGGGTATCCCATTTTTAGCAAGAACTGCCTGTGTTTCGAAGGAAATTCCACTGAATGTTAGATATCTGAATATTACTCCAGATATCTCCAGAGTGCATGAATTCCTGAAATGTTTTGCTTTGGGATGAGCGTCGTTGCTTTGCATCTTCAGGAAATCTTACAGCGGGGTTACCGCCAGGTTAATGAACAAGCACGTAGTGTGCAGAGGGTTTGATAAACAAGCTGATATTTGTCAGCACATTTCTAAGTATTTCTTTCACCTGTTTCCCTGCAGACCCTTTCACGTTCCTATTTTGTGGGTGCGACTCTGCGTGTGTAGAGATCCCACAAAAAAAATGCTAAAGGAGATGTGTACAAACCTATGCTTATAAACATTATGCAACCTCAGAGCAAGGTAATCAGGCTCTGCTTTCTTAGTTGAGCAGAGCAATCAGGTTTTTCACACCCTAAGTAGTTTTTCCCATGTGCCTACACGCATGCTAACATGCACATTTGCTGTTGTCCACCCGCATCCACCCCCACCCGCACAGGCACGTGTCTGAGAAAACGGCTATTCCTTTGGAAAAACAGGAGCTGCTAATTGTCTGTCGGGTTTCAAGAGAAGCCCAGCACAGGGGGAAAGAGGGGTGAGAGCGTCTCTGCCTATGGTGCAGGGCTCGTTCTGCCGTCAGACCTGCTCATCTCATCGCCCGTAGCCTCAGGAATTTGCATGACTTTGGAAAGGCTGGGGGTGGTTTATGCAACCAGAAGTTAAGTCCAGCTTTATAAAGTGTTTGTGATGTGCGGAGCTGGCACCGGCAGGGGCCCTGGAGAAGTGGCCTGGGGGAGAGGAGCCAGCCTGCTTCTCAAGAATACATCAAGCCCTTGAGGAAGCAGAGTGTGCCATGTTTGAAGATGCAAAGATAATCACAGTGCTGGGAACCGTCTTGTGTAGCGGAGGAAGCCAAACAACAAGAGGAAAGCTGCATATGCTCCTGATTTCGCACAGGAAGCTAGCAGCACCTCCTGCCAAAGCGAGATAAGAAAACTCCCATGGCTTATCCTGGACAAGGCTATGGTGATCAACCTTCGCTTCACACTGTCCTCGCTCTGCTCAGTGGCCCGCTCCCTTTCCTAATGAGTTTCAGAGCCCTCACGTCTATTAGTATACAGCACACCAAGCACAATAGTGTGGTGTATTTATAACTATCAATGGGGAAAAGTTTCCAGGGTAAGAGTGTACTTCATGTCATCTTGATGTATGTCACCAAAATCTAACTACAAACCAGCTCCAAGCTAAAGTCCTGACAATTAAACTACTCGTCTCAGAAGAAAAGCTGTTCTGTTGTCACCCCAGTGATTTGTAGCAGAGCAGAGGAGCTAAGTGATTTGTGCAATTATTCACAGGACTGGCTTGACCCCAAGTATGACAGTCAGTTCTAAATGAAAGCCCCACATCCAACCTGACCAGACACATCTTCCCCATCCCAAAGACAGTACTGCAGTTTGCAGTTCAAACAGTACAATGAAAAATACCAGTGGAAGAGCCTCATTCCCCAGACCCGTTGGAAAAACACTCGTCTCTATCTCCTTGTCTTCCCAGCTCCTCCCTCCCAATTCCTCCTGCGTGATGCCAGAGGCCATTGCAATTGTTACCTCCTGTAACATCCCATTCAACTCTCTAAGCATTCCTCTTGGCAAAGCCACTGGAAGCCTTGATCGCACTCAATCACTGAGGCAGTGCTTGTCAATTGATAGTATTTGTCAATTGTACCAGTACTAGGAGCCAGGGGAAGCCATCCTGTCAGTAATACTGCCCATTTTTTAGAGTGATTAATGGCAGTCACAATACTTTTCTCAGCACCTTTCTTTTTTTAAAGAGCAGCAATCTATTCCTAGCAGTATCGGGGCAATGTTACTACAAATCCCAGTTGGGCTGACTCACATCTTTCAAGAAGCAATGGTGACAACACTAACTTAAGACAGGAACTGTGGGAATTCCTGGAATTGTAAAGAATACATAGGAACTGTTTTTCATTTGGAAGTTATCAAAAAAATCTGAATGACATGGGCCTCGCCAGCTCTGTGCCTCAGCATCCAGCACTGTGCAATTGGTAGCATAGGGCTGGTGTAGCCACGTGTCCCTGGGAATATTGAGTCAATCTGAAGCAGGAAACAGAGAGGAAAAATAGTAGCAGGATCATGTACAGTTTGTGAAACGTGCTTTATGGGGGGGAAGGGGAGAACATCTGCTGGCCCCCTGCCAGCTTTGTCTGTGCCTATGAGTCTGTGATTCTCAGAAGCTTTGGTCCAAATGTTCCTGCTCTAGATCAAAACCTATAAGTTAGAGATTGAAATACTGGCCCCACTGCATTTGGTGGCAAAGCTGCAGCTGGGAGCTCATCCCAAGTACCTTTCCCAATATGGGGATTAGTGGGGCTAGGAGGAAATCTACAAAGGGTAGGAACTTGATATATTTTACACTGTATATTGTTTATTTGTTTATTTATATTTATGTAGGAACTTAGCAAGGAATGCCAAATAAGAAATCCTAGTGAAAGTGGTGCATATTCCTCCCTTGCATGACTCCTTCTCCTCTCTGCTCACACTGTCACTGGTCTCTACTTCTTCCCATCATAGTATCAACATTTGCCTACCACGAGCAGATGGGATATCACCAACTCATCTCACTTCAGATACACTCATGACTCTCAGAGTGCAGTAACTCTCCATTGCCACTCCTCAACCTTTGTCTCCAGAGTAGGTGCAACTTGTGACCAAGGACACCGTGCTGAGAAACTATTCACTGACAGCCTATGGGGTGGCTGGAGGATTTCTAAGTGGCCTCCGTACTTTAGGCTGGGATAGGGCCCTGGTGTACTGCTCACTTGCCAGAGGGAGGACTGAGGTTTTTTTCTGTTTTGTAGAATGATTTGTTTCCCCATTGAGGGGGATATCTGGAGAGTAAGTATGTTCTCTAGGGGAGATCCCTGATGTCACAAATGCCTCATCCTCCTGGTCAGCATCTTTGAAAACAGTAGGGTATATGGCATATGTTGTGTATTTCCATGGTTCTATCAAAAACGAAAGTATTTGGTAGCTGCACGCTGCCTTTCTTGCTATTATCTACATGCAACCAGATAATGAGATAGTGTTTCCTTTTCATACGCATCCTTTCCAAACATTATGACTTGCCCTGAACTGTTCCAATATGCTTCCACGGAAAGATGATTGATTTGAGCTATCTCAAAAGAAGCAGTAAGATCAGCAGCAGTGTTACCTACCCCAACTTTCAACCTTTCATCAGCCCATGCTCACATTTCCACAGGAAAAAAATCACTTCTATATCTGCACACCTGAGCACCTTGCAACACCAGCTACTCACAACAAATAATGCAAATGACTGAGGCTGAAGGTCACAAAAAACTCCATTCTGTTTCCAATTTCTTTCCCAACACTTGAGACTCCTGGCCATTAGGGAACATAACACCATTTCAAAGTAATTTTTCACGTGTCTGTACATCCTGAGGTTACCTGAAATTTTCTGACCTTGTCTTATCAGATAACTATATTTTGCTTCTTGATCCTCAGTTTTCTGATTCACACTGCTTAACATTTTTCATGAACACAAATTACCATCGTATTTCAGCCAAACCTCCCTTCCTTCCTTATTATCCACCTCTGTTCCCTCCTTTACTAGACTATAATCACTCTCATGTCCCATGCAATCCTGAGACTCAGCCTTCACTTTCTCTGTCCGAAAGCAACAATCACGTCCTCCACAGAGGAGCTGGATGTTTGCTGGAACTATAGAATTATCACTCAAAGCATGAGATTTTCACAAACACCTAGAATTTCTTTCTGGGGAAAAATGTGTCTGATTTTAATAGGCTGTAGTACTGCAAGGAAGAGGGTCTTGTGATCTGGTTGAACAGTCAGAATCCTAAAGAGAAAGTCCATGAAACCTCTACCTACAGTGTCCACTCTATTTTTTTTATTTCAAATTTATGCTCCCTATATATAAAGCCCAAGATACCAATCAGACGCTTCTTGCATAGGTTCTTTTTCATGAACAACTCACTTTTGATAGCTCACTCAACTTCTAGACATAACCTTACATCTATAACCTTCCAAGATCTGTGTATCTGCAACATCTTCCTTCTCACAGTGTCAAAATCCCCTTCCTTTGCTGTGCTGAGTGGATCCTCTTGGTTGTAGAAAGGAGTAACACCTTACTAACCTATTTACATAGTTCTTAATACTCCCTGTCTTGCTGACAAGCTGGAGGCACAACTTACACCCTTTCCATTTTCCAGTGATTAGCAAAGGAGACGAAGGACCTATTGCTGCACAGAGGTTGTGTTTTTCAGGATGATTTGTATTCAGCTTCACTCCAAGTAGGGGTCTGAGAACAACTCTGGGCTGACTGGATTGAGGGACTGGAAGTGCAGGCAGAAAACAAGGAAGGGATGAGAAAGAATGGAGGGAAACATTTCTAAGGAGAGAGGGGAGTTGATTAGAGGGAAAACAGGAAGAGAAAATACTGACAGACATGGATGTAAGACCAAGGATCCATCTACCCCATATCCTGTCCCAACAATGACCATATGCAGATGGTTGGGGATGAGTAAGAGCAGGACTAACTTCAGATACTTCCTCCTAATACTCCCCCAGTCATCAATTATTATCAGCTCAGGAACTTCCCGCAATGGAGACTGTTTCTACACTTCAGTGGACTTCTCTTCCAAGACTTTGCACAAACTTTTCAAACCCCCAAAATCCTCTGGTGAGGAGTTTCACAGATATGCTATCCACTGCACGAAGAGCTATATCCTCTTTCTGTTCCAAATTGTTCTCTTCTTGTCTTCATTTAATGGCCCCTACTTTTTGAACTGGAAAAGACATACGCAATTCCTTCTCAGACATGTGTGTAGATCACAAATTTGTAGATCTCGATCTTGTAGCCCCCAAGTCACCTCTTTTTTGGTCTGCAGAGACTTGACCTCCTTCCTCACTCTTCCCTCACACATTCCTCTCATTCCCTGAAATTCCTTTAACCCTTTTTGATGCCACTCCTTGTGTGCCTCCCAGTTTGCTGCATCCTTTGAAATGAAAGGACCAGAAATGCTCACAGTATAAAAGATGTTGGTAATTTATGGATTTGTGGAGTTATCATGGTGTTCTTTATTCCAGTCTTTATTTCTTTCCTGGTAATTCCTAACACTTGATTTGCTTTTTGAGCTGCTCATGATGGTGATCATTTTCACAAACACATCTATCAGAACACTCAGATCCCTCTTTGTGGTAGTAATGACCAGTCAATAGCCTTTTTACATGTGTCGTACATATGGAAACAGATTTTTTTTTCCTGTGTATATCATGCACATTTATGTTAAGTGAATTTCACCCTGCCACTTTGTCACTTATATACCCAGGTTCATACAGTTCTGCATTTCTTCACAATCAGCCCCTCATCCTTACAAATCTGCATAACTTGGTATCATCATCAGACTCTGACACCTCCTTACCATCTTTTACGCGTTATTTCTGAACATGTTGACAAGTACAGACCCAGCACCAGCTCCTGAGAAACTTCACTGGTCTCCTCCCTACGCTGCAAGAACTGGTTGTTCCCTCTTAACCTCTGTTTTCTATTTTTTAACAGAGTATTTTTTTCTGAGCACAAGCTTACCTCACATGACATATCTGTTCAAAGCCTTCTGCAAAGGCTTTTTGAAAGGCATACACATAAAAGGAAAAAGGATGCTAACTAAAGTTTGTATATTTTTGTAAAAGGTGTACTAGATCCAGTAATAGTACTCCATTCATAATCACTCCTCAGCACACACAGAGTTTGACCTGGTGCCTTCCTTTGGCCCGGAGCCCCTGCTAGTGCAGGAGCAGGTTTCTGGCTACGGGCTGGGACGCCCCACTGGTTCGGACCCCGCCAGCGTGCGGGGCCTCGCTCACATCGTGCAGTCCCCACGTACAGCCTGTCACACATTGTATATTCTATGGGCTGGGCCATGGGGAGTAAAAGATCAATCAGTAACGTCCCATGATCTGTGTGGCCCTTATGTGTTTTTTCCTAAGACTGCACATAGTCAAGCCAAGAGACCACTCTGTGAAGGCAACAAGAGGGAAAAAAAAGAAACTAGGAGAAAAAAAAAAAGGGGGAGAGCAAGTAAAAAAAAACATAGGTGAGTGAGAATAAAAGTTTGATGCTAAGCAGAGCATCCCTGACCACCTGGATCTTGCTGTAGTTCTTGTGTTTTAAGTTTGAACGATGATACTTCTTGGTTTAATTTATTTTTTTAGATTTGGTTTAAAGTGATTTGAAAGCTAGAAATTTCAAAATTTGAAAGCTTAAGGTTCTGGTTCAACTAAGACCCATAAGGAAGTTATTTCTAGTTTGCAGAATAAATTCATCAGCATCTTACACTGAGGACAGACTGGGGCAAACTGTACTTGGTGTAAAGTATGTATTTGTCAAGCTTATGTAAGCATATGTATGTGCCAGGTCTGATTCATATGGCATTTTGCAAGCAAAATAGTAAAAAATATTTTAAAATTCTATAATACTGACTGAAGACAAGGATACAGTCCCACTAGGTGTTTTCAGAGGAAAGAATATGTTTGCAAGCAAGCATTGAATTTTGGGTCCCAGTGGAAGTGCAGAATGAGATACTTCAACATATTGCTTGTTCAGGCTGAAGCAGATCAGATGCTATTTCACTCCTCTCTTTCTTTTGGTTTCGAATTCCCTGCAAGTCCATGCTGCTACAATGTACAGTCATGGCAGTTCATCTGCATTTTTTGAAAGATACGTAAAAAAATCACAGGGTTTGATTTTTTTTTTACACTAGTCTATTTCCCCAACTGCAGCAAAATAAGGGAATAGCTAGTGTAATTTTTTGGTGTACCCATAAGTACCTTTACATTACTAGATTGCTGTAAGAAGATTTCTTATAGCACAGGGTAGAAGCTAAAAAGACCATCAGCCAGATCCTCAGACAGTGTGAATTTAGAGCTGAGGATCTAGCCACATGTCAAACGAAACAAAGGCATTTTAGAACTACCTGTTTATTAATGGCATCTGACCTACTTTTACCAGCTCTAAGGACTCAGATTTCCCTTTCCTGAAAATAGAAGATGGTACAGGGAACAAAACCAGTTGCTGTGGACAAACTAATGGGCATCAATGTTTGCAGACATCCAACAATTAAATTTGGGTGGTTCAGCACATTTCTAATTAAGTACAATTAACATTTGTTCTTTACTTGTTCATTTTACATACCTCACTGATGTTCCAAATCTGGTTTCCCCTGATCATCTCTCCAAGTACATCCTAATGATTCTGCCTTTCAATCCCTTATTAATACACTGACATAAACAATGCAGAAATGCAATTAGACTGCTATGCACACATGGCCTGCCTCCTCTTTCACTGAAGTCAGTGGGAGTCTGCCCGTGCAATGTCATTATGCTAGTTTCAGTCTTTCTGTGTGTCTGCAGAAGTTTCAAGGAAAACCCCTATTTTTTTCCTCCCAGAGATGCTCCTCTTCCTCCCTCTGCAGTGCTGGAGAGCTATTTCTGTAGAAATTTAATAGAAAACTATTTTTATAGAAAGTCATTCACATGACCCTGCCTTTATACTGCATACAAGTCTCCAAGGGAGGTGATATTCCCTTCTTATCACTCTGTGTCAAATCAGTAGTGATTTCAATGAGGACCCTCACATATCAGAGCACTGTAAATGTTTTGGTTTCCTGAAATTAGCTCTTTGGCAGCAGCACCAGCTTCAGCATTGCTGCACAGCCCTGGTTTCTGCTGCCTGCTTCTGTCCTCAACTTCATGTATTCAGCCCTACATTTCCAATCCCAGCGTTAGGTGATTTTACCACCAAGAAGAGTTCATATCCTGACACTATAGTCAGGAAGGCAGAGAATCATGTACTAGTTTTACCTATGACTTTGTTTTTGTAGGCAACTTCACAATACCCTTATGTTTCTCTCTCCCTCAAGCACGTACACACACAGAAAATAACCCAAAAGCCAAAAAATCACAGACTGATGTGATGGCAGGGTTGTAAAATAATAATCTTGTATTCAGTTTAAAGCTAAGCAAAACTGATAGCTCAAGGAGAGAGGGATGCAGCAAGGTGATAGGAGAGTTGGAACACCTACAGTAAAATTTCAGTGTGGCATTTGTTTGCAGTTTCTGAGGGGCAGATCAGTTAAACCTTGGGCAGAGCTCAAAGGTATCTCTTGAACTGCCCACATAGAAATGTCCGGAGGGACAAACTTGCCCCAAATGACACTGCATAACTGCTGAGCAATAACAGTATCCCACATCCCTTTCTTGGCAATCTCTGCCAGGCCAGTTTAAGATAAACACGAATCTGCTGAAGAGATTCAGGTCAAGAACCATTAACATCAAGCACGTTCCTGGCATGCAGACACTTGTTCTGCAGCCTCAGAACTGATCCGTTTTAGGTGGATCCCAGCCTGCCTCGCTCTGGAGACCCTCAGCAAGTCCTGCAACTGTCTGCCCCTGCACACCTCTGCTGACAACCCAACCTGAGCCAAAACCAGGACAGAAAGAACAGCTCCAGAGTGGTAGAGAAAAGGCCAGTGAGGCTGGTGGACACTGCAGGACATGTGTCCCACCAGCTGTCCTCCGCTATATCCACTGAGCAACTGCGGACTTCTCAGTTTGGGAATGTATGTGTCTGCTACAGACCAGCAGAGTAAGCTGCAGTAAGGTAGCCCTGGAGAAGAAGATTCTCAATCATTTAAGAAATGCTAATTTTGTTTTTTTCCCTACTTGCTTTTATTTCTCATTGCATCTTCTACTGTCTTTTGCCTGTCATCTCTAAATTTAATAGCTCTACATAAGCTTTAAAAAGCCCCAGAACATTACAATTTACCCCTGACAGTTTTTCTTGACTCACCTGTGTTTCCTTGCTGGGGTGACCATCAGAAGACAGTCTTATCACCTATCTATCTAGTTAGCTAACAGAAAGTTGTTTAATGGCAATAGAGTTGGTTCAAATAAAGTAATTGTAACAGAAAATAAAGAACAGGGAATTTTAATGATGTTGGTCTTTCCATGTTTCAAAAATTCACATTTGTTGAGCAATTTTACAACTTTTTTTTTTTTAATTTTTAATTTGTTATGAGGAAACTATGGAAATTATTTTGTTCGGCTGGTCTTTTGTTACTGGCCTGACTGAAGTAGAAAGAAAAGTTATGCAAATTGACTGTATCAATCACAAAGCATTAAACTACATCTGCTTTTAAAAACAATGGAATTAATTGAGGTATTTTTAGATTGCTGAAACAGAAATACTGTTTTGAAAATAAATTGAAAGAAGCAGCCATATAACCTAATGGTTGCCATTAAGGAGGTCATAGGCAGCAGTCCTTCAAAAATAAAAGCATCTAACATGCGCTATGCGTCATCCTCCAGCTTGCAGTGACACTAGTCAAGTGATGAGAAGTTAAACACATATACAAATCCTGGAGCAAACAGATCTTTGCATGATCTGCACGATCTTTGCAGCAACAGCATCTTTTTACTTGGAGTAGATGCTCTGTCCTGTGACACACAACTCAGATATTTGCTGAGAATCCCTACTGCCATACACCGTGAATGCCATACACCTGTGGAGGTTTATTGACTTAAGGTACAAGGTGCATCTGTGCATGGAAATAAGCACTACCTGAGCACAAGCAGAGCAACATTTTAATATTGGAAACCTAACATTGGGCAGGTAAATACAAGAAAAATGCTGTAAGGGCAGAACAAGATAAGTTTTTTATCTGCACAAGGTATATGCACCTTAAATCTGTTATTTAGGCAAACTTTCCCTCACACAAAGAGGAAAGTGTAATGAAATAAGTAGGATTAAAGGGTTTTCCAGTTCTTGAAGGAGAACACCCAAACTGGCATAGACATCAGCCTGAGCAAGGTGTGCCAGCTGCTGAGGTACTCCACTCTGCTCCCCACCTGGAGCAGGAAACAAAATGTAATTACTTGGGTATTTATGCCTTTCTGTGATAGTTAATTGTCACCACATTATTCAGAGGGAGTCATTCCACTCCTTTTAGGCAAAGCTTTATAAATGGCATTCTCCGGACTACTTTTTCAGTGAGTACTTTAAGGAGAAGGAAGGGAAGAGGGTTAGAGAGAATATCACAGAACAATTATGAAGCAATTTGGAATCAAGTCTGGAAACAACCTTGTTAACCGAGCCAATAGCTGATTCAAACTGTTACATTTCTCCTTGGATCACCTGCTCAAACACACTCCTAATTAACATTTAATGGAGTCTACAGTTTAGCACATAATTGAACACCTGCTTGTAGTTATTAATTTCTCTTTCTGATGATACGCTCTCCTGTGCTGTAGCGCAGATCTGTGTTTGTTGACAGAAGGAAATATCTGACAATGGATGAGCACCACCCCAGCTCCCAAGGAAGAAACAACTGTTTCTTCAGTGCTGCACTGAGATTTCAATCCAGAGTATGCATAGTTGTATAAACTCTTGAAAGAAACTAAAAGACTGAAAATTTTCATATAGGTCTTTCTCAATGTTTCTCTAATTAGAAGATGTGACTTCTTTTCTCTTACACCTATTTGCAAAAATAAATTAATACTCAGAATTTTGTGGCTTGCCCTTCAAGGGTAACATACCAGATAGAGGAAATGCAGCCCTCACCTGTCCTCGAAATGGAGAATTTCAGGTTATATCTATTCCAGCAAACGGAGAGATTGCTAGTGCCACCTCTTGGTGAGAAGGGCACAGAAAGACAGTCATTAGCATAATCCCAAAGAAAGGCATAGTGGGAAAAATAGTATGTGCTTCTAGGAAATGCTGTCCATTCTCTGACTGATCTCAAAGCAAGTACCCTTAGTTTGAGATGTTTGTTGTACTTAGTTGAATGACATCTTGTATTCCTGCAGTTAAGTATGTGCCTAAATATTTGGCTGAATACAAACTTTACTAACTAAGCAATACTTATAGCAAGCTTTATTCCTGTAAAAAAAAAAAGTAAATATTTAAGTGTAATAGTAAGGGAAGACATGCTAAATAAAAGTAAGAAAGTTGTCCTACCTTGTTTTATAATGGTTTTGTTTACAGGGATACCACATCCATGTAATTTTAGGCTGAGGAATACCATACGCAGTGCATGTCAGCACTTGTTTGCTGCCCAGTAAATACAGATTGGGATCAGGGAATGAAGACACAGCATTTTCGTATATCTGGGGTTTCACTGTAAAGAGTAAAAATTGAAAAGCAATTAAAACGAGCTCATTTCCAATGTATAGCATGATCATAAAAATACTACATTCCTGCAGTGTGACTAACAAGAAAATTTCCCAGGAGAACATAACAACCCAGCAGTCCTAAATCAAGTCAGATGAGCGGTTAGTAACACATTTAAGTCATCACAAATAAGTATGTGACTGTGGAAGACAGAAACCCTTCTAATGAAAACCAATGTCCATCTTCTGACTCAAAGATCAGTCTGCCACACAGCATCTGAGGCTTGTATTTGGGCCCATGCAAGTCAGTAAGAAAACCCACAAAGTCCTGACCTGTGCAAGATCAATGACAATACAGCTGAATGAAAATTCAGCATTTACATGTTCAGGAGAAGCATGGGAACAAGTTGCAAACTTACCATTTACCGTAAGAGTAACTGTAAGATTCTTCGACAAGTTCCACTGTCTTATGCTCAATATTATGGTGTAGTTTCCAGCATCTTCCTCAGCAACATCCTTGATGATTAATGAATAGTCTTTAACTATGTACCGGGCGCATTTTTCAGCAGCAGGTAGCCCATCTTTTAACCTGTTTAACAGAATTCCAGAAATCAAAATTTTCTAAACTATTTTTGGTTAAACTGCCTGTGTTCCTTCATTTCACAACACTTCTCAATCTTTGGGAAAGGATTTACAGTCTGAGATTCTGTTTACTAGAAGCTTATCCTTCCCCTTCAAAAAGGATTGTTGATATTTGTAAAGAACTTTAGAAAATCTATTCTATATATTAAAATTGTTAAGGATCTGACAGGGCTCTATGGCATTTGAGAATTGCTGAAAATTGCAGCTCTATCTCTGAAGATCCCAATTGTCCATGCTTGTGCCACCATTTAGTCTAGAAGACAACCATTCTGTCTAAGAGTCGCTCATGGAAATAAAGGTTGCATCATCCCCGCAGTGACCATTTTTTTATGACCTCAGAATACATCCTGGGACAAAGGATTACAGTAGCCTAAGCACAGCTGTGATTTTAGGAAGAGGAAGAGTAAGTAGATTAGATAAGCACTTAAGAATCAGATATCCTGCTATCAAGTGAATGTTTTCAAAGATAACAGAAAATCAACATAGAAAGTACTAACTGTTGCTTACACACAGATTCCTGAAGCACAACATTTTTCTTCAAAGTCTCAAATACATTGTAAACTACATTTTAATAAGTTGCAAGAAGATTAACATGATGTTAGTAGAAGGGTGCAACAGAGATTCACTATGATGATGGACTTGATCAAAATGATTCACAGGTTTTAATAAGTATTTACAGAAAACTCTTACTATTATTGAAGGAACACTAAAAATTTGTTCAAAGGGCTATGGATTTAGGCATTTCACTGTATCTGTATTTTACAGAACCACAGAATAGTTACAGCTGAAAGAGCTTTTGTCGAGTCCAATCCCCTGTACAAAGCAAGGTCAGAAGGTTGCCCAAGACCATTTTTGGTATGGTTTTGGATATCTCCAAGGATAGAGACTCCACAGCCACTCTGGATTACTTGTTCTAATGTTTGACCAACCTCACAGTGAGAAATAAATGAAAAATTTTAAAATTCTTTTTTAAATGTTTGGAGATTTTTTTATTTCAGGAGTTTTGGATCTATATGTCAATGGTCAATATAGTCAATAAGCCCAACCATTAGAGAAACAGAATGCGCCATATAAATGGCTAGCATCAGTGCCACATTCACCCCTTAATTTTCCATATGGAGCCATAAATGTAAGGGGTTTGTAAAATGGAACAATATTTTTGGAGCAAAAGTGATTCCTGGCTGTGAGTAACATGAACTCTCACTGTTCATGTATGTGTGGTTTGTTTTCTTAATCAGTCCTGTCATTTTGTTGAAGTGCAATGAATTGAACAGAGTTACTGGTGTTTAAAACGATTTAAACAAAAAACCACTTCAGATCATGAATAGATAACATTGTTTTATATAAAAATAGTTTGGATTATACAAAAACCGTTCAAAAGATTTCTTAGCACAGTATACATGAGATAAAGTGAGTGCCCCCGTCACTAAAGTAGATCTACAACCTGCAGATCACAACATAATAGCACCAACTCCCTTTTTTTTTTTAACTAATAGTGCATGTCTGTATGACTCAAGTCAAACAGCTATTTTAATGAAAACCTTCTTTTCTTTCTCTTACTGTCTGAAAATCAAGTTCAGGTCTCATATCTAAGTCTGAGAGAAGCTGAATGAGACACTTCAGTCAAGGCTGCTAGAGATGTCCATTGATTTCAAGAGGAGACATATTCAACACATTTGAGGATCTCAGCTTTCCAGATCTCCTTTTTTGCGCTTGCAAAATGGAAATAATGTTCTCGTAAATTGTTAGAACCCTGGGCAACTCTGAAACTTCCAATGAAACTTTTGAACTGTATTGCCTCCAGTTTGTTGTCATTTCAAGGGGTCCTATTCAACTAAGAAGAGGTTCAAGATGCATATTTGAAAGCAACTGTTGTCCTACCATATAACCTCTGGAGAGGGAAATGCCTTCACTTTCACTGACAAGCGATAGGATTTTCTTCCAGCTACAGCCTCCAGCGCAGTTTTTCTTCGACGTTTCAAATTAATGAACATTTTATCTTAAACAAAATAAAAAAGCGCACTGTATTACTGATTTTTATTCCTGCAAAAAGAGTTGCTCTACTAAAAAGAATAGGAATCCAAATAAAAATTATCGTTAATAATTTTGATGTTCCCACATGGTAACAACAAGAATAGAGCCTAACCTCCTAGAGATCTGTAAAATAGAAAAGAATACCACAAATATACAAGAAACTGAGATACAGTTCCCAGGGCATGAATCTGCTTGGAGAAGATATGGTCTAGCCAAATTCATATTGTGCTTCATCCAGAAAAAAAATGCGTAAGACATTAAGTGGTTCTTGGTATGTGGGAAGCTGAACTAGATGATCAGATGACCTTTCTACTTCTACAGGCAAAGAATCAATTAATGTTGCAAAAGAAAATATTCTGCCAAAGAGGATTTAAGGGACCTTCAGAGAAATAGCAAAGGAAAAAGTAAGAAACTTTCTGTATCATTGGCAAACAGCTGTTTTATTAAACAAACAAATCTTTGTCACTTCACAGAACAATCTGAACCTGCTGGAATTTGCTCTCTTTCAGTTGTTCTGCCCCATATCTCCAACTCTCTGGCAACCTGATGGCTTTTACCAGAGTCAATAGAACACAAAATTCACACAATACATTGGAAAATATCTTTTCCTCCCCTGCCAACTTGTGCAAAATAAAAGATTCAAAAATGAAAAACTGTTTGAATGTCCCTTTGATAGTACCTATCAAATTTACAATGCAATATTTACTCATATTATGAATTGCATAAGGATGCGGGATATCTATTAAACAAGTGCAATATTTATTCACACTTGCTATGTACATTGAAAATAACATGCAGAAGACAAATAAGTAGTTTAATTACATAAGTCATGTTATAAAGATACAACCCTGATTCTGCAAGCCTTTATTCACAGAGGCTCTTTCTAATATAGGTATCCCATAGATGGGGCTGCTTATGTGAATAAGAGTTTACAGGCTGACTTTGACAGTTCCAGTTTCTCTAACTTTAATTTTAATCTAAAACTCAGTTTCTGACTGCTTCAGTTAATTGTTTAAGAATATAGTAAGTAGGTATCATGATTCAACCTATGCTCCCAGAGCTGAAATAGAGAGAATGGACTGAAATACTCTCTAAGAATATCAACACAGGGTGCTTAGTCCACACTTCCACGTGAGAGAGAAAAGATACACCACTGAAAACATGAACAAATTGATTGTAGAGGACACCCATCAGCCACTTGGTCTATAGCACCAATGGTTCCCCAAAGATCCTGCATAGTCCTACTTGTAACAAGATGCCACAAAGAAGGTAGCTTCTCCTAGAGTCCCAATGCACAAAAGCCCTAATTCACATACTTTTGAAATAACGCCAGAAATTGGCAGACTTCACAGAAGGCCCAGGCAGACCACGGGGAACTCGTTTAAGGCTCCCACTGTGAAACCATATTAATGATTTGCAGTATCTTGTCCTTGCTTAATTTTTTGAATAATGTACAAGCTCCCTGCTCCATGCAGAGCTAGGGTATCTATATCTTCTTAATTTTTCAGAAACAGCAAAGCATAAAGTACCATACAAGATTCTTCTATTTAAATTCAGCTTGTACTTTTTTTCCCCCAAAAACTATAGTTTCACTGACTGCATCTGCTAGAACTGACTGAAGACAGCGTCATCACAGTATTTAGCAGACAAAATGGATCAAGTGGAACATTAACACGTCTACTGGCAACAGTACGAAACAGTCATGGAAGAAATGGCACATGGTCTCCCTCCTGGGTACCCTTCCTCCCTTGTTTTCTTTTTTCTACCTATGATGAATATGCTACAAATTCACTTCCACTTTCTGTCAAGATGTAAAGCTATCATATGACTGACCTTGGTGTATGATCATTCTGCATTCTATAAATCTGCAACACTTCTTACCATAAACAATGACTGTTGTGTTAACTGCTTTGATCGAGGGCCCGCTCTTCACATGGCAGGTGTACTGCCCTTTATCAATATCACGCACTTTGTCAACAACAAGGATGCTGTAAAAAATATTAGCCTCTGTATTCTTCTGGTCAATTCGCTGCATTACGGAACCTCTTCTCCTTGTCTGTAAAAGCAAAAAAATGAAAACCAGAAAGCTTAACCAAGCCAATTTTCATGATTATTAGGATTTTTATTTTACTGTACTGCCACCATAAGTGAATAAAAAAACCCAGATCCCTCTGTACAGCATGGACAGGTAATAAAAAGATGCTTAACATTTCCAGGGGGTCAACAATAAAAAATATATGCAACATTATATGGCAATTCATCCCTGTCTTCACCAAAGTTGTAATAGCATCCAAAGCAGTACTTTCCAGAGGAAGATCATCCCTTCTGTACAGCCTGCCATACCAACATGCCCCACTCCCCATTACATTGTCCAGCCTTGCTCCTAAAAATCCCTGAAACCGCGATATGAAGAGCAGCACCTGGTTTGGTGCCTGGATTCAGTGCCATAGGCAGCAGACACATAGAAGAAGAGAACAATAACACAAGAAAGGGAGAATTCTGGAAATGCTACAGATGGAAAATGGACTAGATTTGGCAAGGGAATAGCAGGGTGGAACTGAAGATAATGAAAGTCTGAGGAGTTATTTCCTGCAACTCCCCCTGAACCTTTGGCCTCGAAGTTTATTTAACCCAGGACATTGTTGGTGGCTTATAAACACTGAGTACCCTTAAGTTACCATAAAAATAAAAACAAAGCAGAATTTCACAAGTGTGGTGCCCAGCTGGGGTTTGGTAAGGCAGCAATCAGCAATATAATATATTTGGAGTAATTCTTGTTGCTAAGTTGTTTACTTCTGGGGTGAAAAAATGCTAGGGAAAATGGCTACAGTATATAATAAATAATTACATTAATTTTTCCTATGTAATGCAATCATAATTTCAGCTTGTAATTAGACACAATGAGTGACATAATAAATGATCTTGACTTGAATCATCAGCATAAATCAAACTGACATGAAAGGAATGGGAGTTGTAAATCTTAAGCTAATGTCAAATTTCTTATCAGCTTTACAAGGACTCCCTGGCAGTTATTCTGTAAGTGACAAATATTTATGAGGATGCTCCCAACATGAGGGGTGGAGAAACACATTCAAGATCATTCCTGTAGTTGTCAAAACAAGAGGACCGTGCATGTGACACTTGACAAATGAGATTTTGGCTAGCTAAATCATAATATCTTTTCTAAACATGCTCAGGTTGGGTGCCTGATTGTCTGCCAGTCTTTGAAATGAATGAGTTGAGAAAGCTAGCTTCACTGAAAACTTTTTTGTCACAAGAATATGTCCCTGCCTGGAACTGGGTGATAAATTTTTATTATTTCATCAAGTCGAAAAGAAACTCCCAGACATGAAACAATTCTAGTGTTCGTTTGTGATTATGCAATATAACCAAAGTACATTGTGTAAACATGTTTACTTATTCAATTAAGCACCAGAAATAAAAAAAGGAACCTTAAGAGAGACACGTCAGCAAGGGTCAAAATGATGGAATGCAAACCACGGTAAGCATTCCAAAGAAGAATTCCTCCCAGGATGATAGATGCAGCATGATCTGTGGGAAACTTCTGGTTTCTTTATTTCAGTCACAGTGCTCACCTCCCCAGGATAAGTCCATGTCATCTGCACTCTGGTGTTCCAGGCTGCAGTGACAGTGCAGTTAAGTGCTAGGCTGTCTCCCTTCAGCATCTTGACAAGACGTGGGGTGCTTAACTGAACATCGAAAATTGTGTTGGCTGCATGTGACAAAGAGAGAAAAATTAGTAATGTCAGCAGGGAAGAGTGCTTTCTGAAAGACAGGGAATGACGAACGCTACATACTTTCTCGATGTGTTAGGTATTTTGTGCTATATGTGTGTCCATCGATGGTTGTCTCACAGCTCAGGAGCCCTATGAATTTGTAGGTTGCTTTAGGTATTCTGAAGCCTTTCATGCTGTCCCAGATTATTGTCTTGCCATCAGGAATTAGAGTTTCTCGTGGAATCTGGAAGTGTCAAACACACATCATAAAAACAACTCCTCCTCATGCTTACTCTCTAATCAAAGTATCCTAATAAAAAGGAATGAGTAAAAAAGCACCCTAAAAAATGCCAATCAAAGCAGAAAGGATGACATTTAATGATGCAGGTTTTTCAAGTCACATTTTCATCACAAAATAAAGGAAAAATCTGGGTGAAGAATGTGAATGTTGTATTTGTTTCCAAGATTTCATTATTTATAACAGGATGTAATTTACGACACAATAGATTGACACTATCATTAACTTCAGCACTTGGGCTGCTGGTCTGTTGGCTCCTGATTGGCAGCTAAAGCGCTCATATTTGCAATTAAGTATCCTGGTTTCACCACAGAGACACAAATACCCATTTTTCAACGGGGGTGACAAATGGACTTAGTTTGCTGTCTTTTCATGGCTTTAACAAATTATCGCCAGAATTCAATTTGATGCATCTCTCATTTATGTTGTCCAAACAACGTAAAAAATAAAAATAAAGTATTGCCATGTGGGATCAAGTATTCACTTTATCAGCAGTACAAGTTATATTTTACATTAAAATCCTTTGTGCTTTAAGTCCCATATTAATAAGGTATAAAGAAAACCCTGAAAAGGCAAAGCATGACATAGGAATTGAAGGTCAGACAAAATCTCATGCTTTTTTGTTATATGTTATTGATGGAATAAATGCCCCCATTTGGGTAACACAGAGGTCAGCCATGGGTACAAAGTCTGGATGTGACTCTACTCTGATAATACTTGCTTTTATGGTAAAAAGAAGATATTTTTAAAGATGGCACGGAGCAGAATTTAAGTGAATTGGGGCCCTAAGCAAAGATCCCTGGATCAACTAAGCACCCATCACTTCTCACTTCTCACTGTGCACATAATGACCCTTCATCTCTTTCTTCCCCTTTATTTGAACAGAGGACTTATGTGTTGGCCACCCCTCTCCTTCCTCCAGCCAAAGCCAGCATGGATGGCTGTCGGAGGCTGGGGGAAGCACAGCTGTCCAGCTCCTTCCTGTGTGGTACAGCTTCTCTCCAAAATGTGGTATCCTTGATGCTGCCTGCTCAGTGTATGCAGAAAGCTACCCTTGAGATCACATTCACTGATCTCATGCCATTTCTTCCAAAAGAAATAAATGCATGATGAATCAAATAAACAATAAATAGAGAGCACAAAATGCTCTGGTAGAATTCCTTATCTTTACAACAGCTGATAAGGTGCTATAATAAGCACACAAATCGTGGGGGAAGTGTGCGTTACACCCCACCCCCCCCAAAGTAAAGTCCATTATATTACAGACTGCTAGCTGCCATTCAACAATATCTTGGCTTTTAAGAGCTCTGTTGCCATTCCTGTTCTAAATGAAACAAAACAAGGTACTAGGACAAGTCCCTTTCAGAGGGTGGAAATACCAGGACTTTTTCTCAGATCAGAACATGGTGGCTGGGTGCTCACCCTCAGAGCCCTTCACAGCTCTACCCTCTCTCTTTACTTGCCTCAGTTTCTTACCCAGCTCTCCTCTACACTGTTCTCCTCTGCCAACCCTACTGGTTCAGATGTCCTGTGTTCCACTCTCAGAGAATGAGAGTTGCTTTGCTCTTCCATAAACCAGCTTCCAGGCCGTCAACTAGAAACATGGCATCATCACCATGCTGATCACTGCATGGATGGTAAAGGACAGAGGATCCCAGAATCACACAATAATTCAGGTAGGAAGGGACCTCTAGAGATCATCTGGTCCTGCACCTGTGCAGAGCAGGGCCCATGTAGTTCAGGGCCTTGTTAAAAACTTGGCCATTTGGTCATCACAAAGAGATGTAGAAAACCTATGAAGTGTTGGAACGATGAGGTTTCCACTGAAGTAGCAGAGGACAAATTCAGCTGCAATAATAGCTTACAGATGGGTACCAGCAGCGAATCAGAGCTATTCAAAGAATCAGTTTGCTGTGACGGCTGCAGTAAACATGGAATTTATTGTCTACATACTTATCTGCATGAACCACATCACCGTGGCTGCCAGTGCAGTCCTGGCCTTTTACTTTCTTTGTTTCAAACTAAACTTCAGTTTCTTTTGGTATAGGCTGTGCCTCCTTCTTTGCCCAGCACCAACCACTAAATCTTTTTGCTACCTAGTAGCACTAACACAGTACTACTGTAGTGGGTTGGCTTTTGGGTTTTTTAGGCCTTCCTTAGCAATGGGGGTCAGAAATCTAAGGAAGTATTCCATATCATCCCCTTCTGTAACACAACATATAAATAGGGCGTAGATAAGAGCTCGCTCTCTTCTCTCTTCCAGTGGTTGAAGGCGACAGGTCTCTCCGCAGACGGTCTTGTATAGGCCAGGGCCTGCCTGCTTGGACCTACTGTTATCTCTGGTCCCTCCAGAAGGTGTGGAGAGTTGGCTGGTACCCCTCACAGTTCTGCTGTTGCGTTCAGGGGAGTATTAAATTTGTTTTTTGCATTTATTTGCTAGCTTTCTATTAACAGGATATATTCGAAGGATATTTGGGGTTTTTTAGGTTTTTTAATCCCTTTTTCCCCCTCCCTTTTCCCTTTTTTTTTCCCTCAGGAGTTCCCTACCATGTGTACAATATATTCAAATTGTATATATAATTGTAAATATATGTAAATATATTTTTTTATATAATTTGATTGGTTTTGATTTCTCTCAGTTTCTATAGGTTTTTTTTCCCTTTGCCTAAAGGGAGAGGGAAGGAAAAGGCTTTCACTGAGCTTTGGAGATTTGATGGGAAGCCAGCTCGAAACTTGCTCAACTACCACACAGGTTTGGGTACATACATACGGGCAAGAGTGCATAGACAAGATGTGGTTCCCCACATTTCCAAAGGTAGATTTTACTGGAAAGAGCTAGCTGAAAGCTTAGTAAAAGTGTACATTAGAGTTTTGAATCCCTATCCTTTCTTTCATGCTTCCCTTCCCGTCAATTTGGGAAGCATGAGGTGGCATTATTAACAATTCAGACCACATGACTTGCAACATCCCTGGGTTTTTTTCCTCTTTTTATTATTTATGCTGAAGCTTATTTACCTCTCTTCCCATGAATGGCATTGTTGACTTTATGACAGACAATCCAGAAGGAGAATAAACAGAGGGATCAAACCATTGTACCAAAAGGTGATGCTTTCTTCATTTAGCAAGATTAAAGCAAATTAAGAGGTAAGAGAAGTACATACCTTACTTGCAGTAAGGATTATCTTATTTTAGGGATCTTAAATGAGGCAGCCAGAGTTGTATTGATAGGAATGATGGTTTGAGAGGCTCTGGATATCAAGGTATTAAGTATTAGATCAAAACTATCAATTGATTTCACAGTCTTCATATGATGAGGAAGAGAAACAGACAGTAGTTGTTGCAGGTAAAGGTTATAACAGGACCTGAAGGCTGAATTTGAAATAGGAATTAAAAGCTCCATCCCCAATTCCCAATCTGTGTTATTAGCTTCTTGAATTTTGAAGATCTTCCTCCTATGTTGTATATGGTTGCCATGCTGTAAAATACAACTTTTACAGATGTTCAGCCTGGAAGTGAGAACAACACAGTATCTCGAAAGAGCTGACTAAGGTAAAGATGGAAAAAAAATCATTTGAGTGTTGAAGATGGATAATAAACCTTTCCCACATCAGTCCACTAAAAATAAGAAGTAGCACTGTACAGGAAAAAAATGCTGGAGGCAGTGCTCATACACCTGTAGTGAGTCCTTCCAGAAGAGAGAGATTGCAAAAAAAATATTTCATATTTTTACTTCCTGACCATATAGAATGCAGAACCTAATGACTCTAATGGTGGGATTTTCTTTCCAGCTCCAGAGGACTGCATTACATGGGAAGAATTCAGAGATGCTGCTTGCCACTGTAGCAAGAAAATTTGTGTGGTCAAAGCTCAGTTGGAGTTCAAGCTTGTCAGAAATGTGGAGGACAATAAAAAGAGATTTTTTCAACTATATTAATGGCAAAAGGCAGTATAGAAATATCACTGGGCCTTTACAGGATGAGGATTATCATCTCACAAACAGAGACAGAGACATGGCAGAGGTGTTCAACACTTTCTTTGCCTCTGTCTTCAACATGGGTGACAGACCAAGGGGATCTCAGTGCCCTGAGCTGGACGACCAAGACTGTGAGAATGATCAGCTCCCAGATGACCCTGAAATTGCGAGGGATCTGCTGCTCCAGCTGGATCCCCACAAGTCTATGCAGCCTGATGGGACTCATCCCAACTGGCTGATGTCATTGGAAAGCCTCTCTCGGTGATTTCCGAGTAGTCTTGGGAATCCAGAAAGGTCCCAGCTGAGTGGAAGCTAGTAAACATTGTCCCAACTTTCCAGAAGAGCAAGAAGGAGGACCAAGGAAACTAGAGGCCTGTCAGTCTCACTTCAGTGCCTGGAAAGAGCTAGCTGAAAGCTTAGTAAAAGTGTACATTAGAGTTTTGAATGCCTATCTTTTCTTTCATGCTTATGGAGAAGCATGTTATGCTTCTATGTTATGGAGAAGATTATTCTGGGAGGTGTTGAAAAACACCTGAAGGACATCATCATCACTGGTCACAGCCAGCACAGCTTCATGAGAAGAAAGTCCTGCTTATCAAACCTGATTTCCTCCTATGACAAGGTAACCCTCATAGTTGATCAAGGAAAGTCAGTTGATTTAATCTTTCTGGATTTCAGTAAAGCTTTCAATACTGTCTCTCACAGGATCCTTCTGGACAAGATATCCAGCACACAGCTGCATAAATACATCATGTGATGGGTGAACAATTAGCTCACACATCGAGCACAAGGTAATAGCGGATGGTGGGGTAACATCAGACTGACAATCTGTCACTAGTGCCCATCTTGAGCCCTGTGCTCTTTCACACCTTCATAAATTACTTGGATGCAGGACTGGAAGGGATACTAAGCAAGTTTGCAGATGACACAAAACTGGGAGGAGCTGTTGACTCCTTCAGAGGCAGGGAGGCCGCAGCTAAGAAGACAACTGGGCAATCACCATCTGTATGAAGTTCAACAAGGGGAAGTGCCAGATCCTGGGATGGGGCAACCCTGGATACTCATACAGACTGGGGAATGAGATACTGGAAAGCAGTGTCATGGAAAGGGACCTAGGGGTCCTGGTCGACGGCAAGTTGAATATGAGTCAGCAGTGCCCTGACAGCCAGGAGGGCCAACCGTGTCCTGGGGGGCATGAGACAAAGCATCACCAGCCGGTCAAGGAAGGGGATTGTCCCACTCTGCTCCGCACTGGAGCGGCCTCACCTTGAATATTGTGTGCAGTTTTTGAAGCCACAATATAGAAAAGATATTAAGCTACTAGAGAGTGTCCAAATGAAGATGGTGAAGTGCCTTGAGGGGAAGCTGTATGAGGACCAGCTGAGGTCACTTGGTCTGTTCAACCTAGAGAAAAGGAGACTGAGGGGAGACCTCATTGCAGTCTGCAACTTCCTTGTGAGGGGAAGAGGAGGGGCAGGCACTGATCTCTTCTCCGTGGTGACCAGTGACAGAACCCAAGGAAATGACCTGAAGTTGTGTCAGGGGAGGTTTAGGTTGAATATTAGAAAAAGGTTCTTGCCACAGAGGATGATTGGGCACTGGAACAGCCTCCACAGGGAAGTGTTCACAGAACCAAGTGACAGCTCAAGAAGAATTTAGACAATATTCTCAGGCACATGGTGTCACTTTTGCAGATGACCCTGTGCAGGGCTAAGGATTGGACTTGATGATCCTTGTGGGTCCCTTCCAACTCAGCATATTCTGTGATTTGGTGATTCTGGGGACACCGACTTCTTCCTTTATTATTGATGGAAAACATAAAATAGTTCTTGCCATTTCTCCAGGAGTAGTATGCCTGCAGCTGTGAAATGCATTTAACACGTCTCTTAATCACTATGGGAGCACAGCCTTGCTGGAATCTTCATATAAGGGTGTCACAGATGATAAATAAAGTAAGATATGATGTAATGCACTGTAGCGTACAGGCTTCAGGAAATTCTGGGATTAATTATGGAACACATTTTTGTTTTCCTGGAATGCAAAACATGTAAGCAACCAATCCTTTCTTTCAAGACTTGGCTCCGCCTTCTCTTTCTCCTTCTGAGAGTATTACATCTGTTTTCGATGGTGTAAAGATGTATGCTTTACACCACAATGCCAAGCAAAAGGCAAGGTGATATTAAAAAAAGAGTAGCTATGTCTCAATCTTCTCCGAATAAGGAAAAATATTTTTTTAGTATTGTTTAATAGAAGGGAAACCTGTCAGGAATTTTCTTAGTTAGAAATTTAATATGCTGACATTTCAGATGCAACACTACAGTGCCCAAATAAGTTCCCACTTTACAACATTTCCTCTATGGAAAGCTAAGCCTCATTTACTTTTGATTCAATAGCCACAGTCTTGTGCATCTTCTTGCACGATAACTGTGTGCCTGTGTGTGTGTGTGTGTGTGTGTGTGTGTGTGTGTGTGTGTGTGTGTGTGTGTATACATAGACACACATAGGGTAATATCCTGGGTCAGGTCACTTTCTTTTCTTTACATTTTCCTTTCTTTCATGGGATTTAATATGTGAAAACCAAGAAGAAAAATCAGTATCTATATTAGTAAAGTAGCACTGTGTAGAATTTTTAAACCTCCAGTCATGACAAAACACAGAATCAAATCTATGGCTGGTGTAAAACTCTGCAGTCGAGAGGAAACAAAAGACTTGTATTGAACTAGATAAGCATCTTATGGTGGTATTGTTAGGCAATTGCATATTATTTCATAAATTTCATTTCTCTTCCTTTTAACAGTGTCAACTTTCATGCCACCAAGTACAGAACTCCTTTTATTTAGAAACAAAACATCACAGGCACCTCCACCTAATTTTTAAGTAAAAAACTCTGGAACTTTAAAAAATGCCCCATTCTCTGTCTTGATACCAGGTACTTTACTACATACATATAGTTCACTTAGTTGTCCATGTAACCCTAAAGGCACCTAGGAAATAAATATTTTTCCCAAAACACGAAAATGTCCATTTTTTTTCTAAAATTAGTCCCACCACATTGAACTCTGCTGTTCCCCTGCAAAATTTCCCCATAAAGAGAAGCCATCTCTTTATGTGTAAAAGGAAGCAGCAAAGGCGCTGGTGGGAGTGAGGTAGGGCAAAGGCTTGCAAAGATCCTTGTCCAGCCCCACCAAGTCTCCAGGGACTGCACTTACTGGCTATTCCAGAGGACAGAAGAGGAAAAGGGAGGAAGGTCAGAGGAAGAGGTAGGAGGAAATCTTTTCTCCTAACAAGAAATTCCCTTCTGGGCTTAAGAAACCTTTGTCAGTGAGGATTTCATAAAGTAGTATGCAAAGTTTAAGTTTCTTCAGAAAATTGTCACTCAGTGTAGGAGATTTGATGAAGCCCTTCTGTGAGATACAAAACAAAGCCTCCAGGGTTGAAATATTTCTGCACACACTGACACCAAGAAATGTGGCATAAGAAACACTAAGTTGTTAAAATATTTCAAAAACCTTACAATAGCTGTAAACAAACAAACAAGCAAACAAAAAGCATCATCTATATTTACACTTTCAGAGCATGCTTGGATCAAGGTACCTTTTTTAAAGTAACAGCAATGTTTGGTGCTGTAACTCTGCATGGGACGATCATTTCTCTTCCCACAGTCATGTGTATTATTTTAGGTATATCACTGTGCATCTCTACAAATGGATTGCTTGTATCTGCAGGAGAAGGAAAAAAAACGGGTTAATATCTGAAACTTTAAGACAGTGCATGGAAATTGTAACAGTGCACACAGCCTTGAAAGAACAGACTAACCCTGTCAATAACAAAAGCTAAACTAAGTCCTGAAATCCATATCTTCTGTTTATTTTGTCTAAACATGTTCAGCAAATTATTATTATTAAATATTTGAAAATATTATATTTATAAATATTTATAAAAATAAGTATTTATCATTCAATATCAATAGCAGTATCTTGAGATCTCCTTTAAATTTCCAGAGAGTTGAAGTCCATTTTTCCCCTTTACAGCAACATCCCTACTGCTATGGGCCTAATTCATGGCAGTTCTATTTATTATCACCAGGAAAAGTAACTATATGAGAAGTGAGCTGAAATTCTCTTATCAGGAAACCTCTACGAAGTACATATTCCTGCTGTCTGCAAGGAAATTTATAGGAAAAATTCATGTTGGCTGCACTAGGTAAAAATCTACTGTGATAATCCAGCCATATTTTCAACTCTGAGAATACAGACTACCAAGAGTTAATTCTTCTCCTCCTTCCCACTATCACAATAGCTATGTGTCTCTTTTTTAAGTGACAAGGCAAATGAAAATGCCAGGAAAACATTAATTCCTCTTGACTCAATAACTAAAGCTTGGCAGAGTAATTTACCGTCCCTTGAACAATCCCTTTAACAAAGGGCATTGTCATAAATAGCTTGCTCTGGGAACAAGGAACATAGCTGCTGCTATTGTTTGGACCACTTAACAAAGAGGGGCTCAAGCTACAGTCTCTAGCTCCAAATCTTCTTTGCAGGTGTTCAGATCTGAAGGTTCAGTTTGACTCATATCGCAGCTAGACTACCTCCAAATTCACATAAGGTTTGTTTTTTAACTCCTAAAAAAGTGGAACATTCAGATCTTAATTCCATGCTTATCTACAGCTCTGATGTTTTTTCAGCCAAATCCCATTATTTTCACTCAGTCAAAAATCTTACAAATAACAATGGAAATCTTATTTGGATAAGAAATTAGTAAAGCTAGCAAGAACCAATCCCTTATAAATCCTCAAATTGTAATACTTATTCAAGTGTTCTGACCCCAGACTTCTGCATGTTGACCTATGTTCACTCAAGTACTTCTTCAAATACATTAGTTTTGCATCTCGTTCAAAAGTATGATATGCACTTCCTGGTGTCATCAAGCTGTTCTGCCCTTACAATCCTCTTTTCTTATTGTATGCAATAATACTTTTGTTTGAGACATCAAAGAGGAAGAGAAAAAAATTCTACTCTAGTTTATAGAGTATAAGGCAGAGTATCTCAAATGTAAAGAGGTTTAATGAAGCTGTTACACAAGCTTTCTGAAATGAAATCGACAAAGTATTATTTAATAGTAGGTATTAAATGTCCACTGAGACAGCAAAAGGAACTTATGACTAATAGAGGATGCATATGTAATAAAAAATGCCCTAAGGACTTGTTAGGCTGACATTTCCTCTGCAGTGCAATTCAAGGATAGACCAAGAATGAACCTGTTTGTAGCATGGGGAGAAGAACCTTTTTTGTTTCAGGGGCTGGAGCCACAGAAGAGGTCACCTGCCCCTTAATATCACCAGACAAACCAATTTACTACTCCCCAAAGTCTCATTTGTCTTTGTCACGAAATTAAGAGCTCCTGCTCAAAACCAGCAAGCTTTGCAAAGTAGCTTCCTGTATCATAACCTCCAGATCATTTTAAGTGTGAGGAAGAGCTGTTCTGCGGACTACAAGTGCTGTCTGCAGACAGAGTGTCACCACTGACTGATGCCAACATCGAGGCAGTGGGGGTTGTGCAGCTCAGACCTCACAGGATTCCTGCCCATCTGAAGACAGGGACAGGAAACAAGCATAAAACACCATGTTTGGTTTTTCTTTCTTCTTCTTCTTCTTCAATGGAAATTCATGTTTGTGCCTGGAGAAGTCAACGAAGTGCTCTGTAAAAGTCAGCTGAGCACCCTGGTTGCTCTAGGTAGGCTTTGAAGCTCAGTCCCAGCCTTTCTTGGTACACGCCCTGCAGTGGTACGCCAAGGCGTCTCCGTGCCCCAGCTATTCGCGTGCAGAGCTCCCACTGACATCACCGGGGACTTCCGCCATGGGCTGGAGGGCAATTGGTGGCCCCAAGTGCTCCAAATGTCTTCCTGCTTTTGATTAAAAGAAATACGCATCATGTTTCCTAGCACAGTTTTGTTTTCATAATGAGCGTGGAGGCTTTTCCTGATTCCCTTTCATTTTATTCTCCTTCCAACTTAGAGGCCATAAGGGGATACTCTCAGTGCCTCAAGATCAGAATCTGGTGTGGGGTCTACCAGCCTGTAACAGGCAAAGCTGAACACACAGCAGCACCAAGGAAGACTATGCCACATTGGCACAGTATGCCAACAACATGGAATCCTTCTGTCCCCAAGCAATAGCATTCCTTGCTTCTTTTTTCCTCTCTCCATCCCATTACAACCCCAGCTATTGCCACTAGTTTCTGCCACCTTTCCTCTCATTTTCTTCCTGAGGGGAGGTAAATGGCATCCTTCCTTGAACAGCTGGCTGGCAGCACACGTGGGATGACCTAACCTTCTGCCAGCAGTCTTTTGGGCCAGCTCCACTCACTTTTATGTTCAGAAAGCTCTAAACATAAAATGAACATTACAGACTGACCTATCTTGAAGACCACATCCAAGTTACATGTTCAGCTTCATTGGGATTTGGAATGGAAGATCTAAGAGAGTTGAACTTGGTTTTTGAATTATTGATTGGTTTTGTTGGTTTCACTTATTTTTCTTTAGAGCTGCCTGCAAGGGTACCAAAATGAAAGCTGGACAGCCAGAATATTTCCATATGTTAAAGGTTACTTTAAAATTCAGCTTAATGTATTTTTAAATTGTGCCTGGAATAAATGACTCTGTGCTGGGTTGACTGTGGTCCTTACAATATCTCTCAGTTTCAATCAACATGAAACCACAAAGAGCATTCATGAAGTCACAAAATTCATGAAGGTCACCTGCTATATTGTTAAAGAACATAAATAGCAGCTTTTTCTAAGCTGGTTGGCAGCCAGATAAAAACTTGATAAGAGACTTAACACAAGTAATATTATGTCTGGTATCAGTAACCTGTCTAAGCTATTTATGGGGTTTGCACAAACAACTAAATTAGCCAACACTGAAATGCCAAATTCAGAAAGTGGAGAGGTTCATTATTTCCAAAACTTTGGCTACTGTTCTTGGGTTTGTTTTGTTTTTAATAATCTGAGCTATGTAATTCAGAGGACTTACACATACATTTGCAAGAAAAAAAGTCTCTGCAGGAAAATCTAAGCTCCTTGAAATCCCTGAAAGCTTGTCCTATGAAGTTCTTCCGAAATGCCTACTTACACTTGGCTCATCATTAAGATTCTTTTCAGGCTAAGAGAGGTAAAATATTTTTATCATATTCACATAAAATCCTTTTCCCTCATGCACGTGAAAAGGACCAAAGTCTTTAGTAAAGAATAGATATGCAGACTTCATTGAAGTTAATGGGCCAATTGCCAAATTCCCTTTCCATTGCAGGGATTCATCCTAATTAACTCCTTTTATCCCAGATAAATTATTGGGGCTGTTCAGAATGAATTCCAGAAGAACCTTTCGTTCTAAGAGTGGTTCCAGCTTCACTTACGCATCTAAAATACAGACATTTCTCATTGAGGTAGGAGCCAAACTGTTACTGTTGTCCCTGGGCAGAATGGAGGAATTTTGCAATGGGACTCATCTAATCTATTTTGGACATCTGCTTTACCATGAGATGAATCATGCCCTAGCAAAGATACTTATTCAATCTGCTCACATGTAGGTGCCTAGGTTCTTTAAGAAAAAAAGAAATCCCATTTTGTATGCCTTATTCTAAGCAAAGGTTGTTCCACTTTTGCCTCTTAGCCTGTAAAATAATACTCTTCAAATACAAAGCATGTCTAAACCTTGAAGGAAGACTTGAGATACAAAGTATTATACTCCTTTTTTCTTTTTCTCTTTTACCTGGACTTTTGTTATTATTAATTAATATCTAGAGCACATTCAGATACAAAGCACTGCTAGTATAATTGTGCAACAGTTTTCAGGCCAGATTGGTTTGTTTTCCTTTGGGACTAGTTATACAATGCTGTGACATAGGTCCATAACACAAATAAAACACAGTTCAATATCTTAAGGAAAAATAGTCATATTAGCCAAGAAATCCATGCTAGAGCAATTACTATGTTCAGCAAGCAATTCCTAGAAAGGCTAACAGATATTAGGAGTGCTCTTTCAGATGTATCTCTCCATTATGACGATTCATCCTGGAAACATATTTGTTTCAGAAGGAGCTATGAGCCTTGGTGAGGGAGAAGGACCCTGGAGGAGGCAGTATGTAGCCTTTGATGCTGCCAAGGGGTCCACACATGCTTTGCTCAACAGTGTCCTACGATATGAAATCCATGTACACACAACGACAAAAGCACGGCAATTATGGGCAATGGACGTCAGCAAGTCCTAGAGGTCTCTGTTTTGTAACAGGAACCTCATTAGACACTAAAAATGTGTCCACATACTTGATACAGCTGCAACATAGCTTAATTCCAACTAGTTTCCTCTTCATAACAGAAGCACTATCATATTATTGACTCTGACAGCATAAGCCAAAACTGTACTGCTCGTATGTTAAAACTGTGCCAAAAGCAAAGACTGAAAAAAATGCACAGGGGAGGAAGAGTTCCCCAGGTCTCGGTAGGTTCTTCTATTAGTACATTATCTGTGAACAAGAAGAATAAAGAAAAAGTAGGAAAATCTCCCTTTCTATTTGTTAGCTTCCAAGATGTTTTTTCTTACTGCCTTTTTTTACATGTTGAATTATTTTGACTTTGATGCTTCTGATCTTAAGAGACCCTTTTAGAGAACTCTTTGAACGCCCTCCATGTTCTGCAACAATAGTATCTTTAGGATAACAGGAGTCAATCCACTCTAGCTAAGTCTTAAATGCATGTCAGTTCTGGGGCTGGATCCAGCTAAATCTTAAATGCATGTCAGTTCTGGGGCTGGATCCAGCTAAATCTTAAATGCATGTCAGTTCTGGGGCTGGATCCAGCTAAATCTTAAATGCATGTCAGTTCTGGGGCTGGATCCAGCTAAATCTTAAATGCATGTCAGTTCTGGGGCTGGATCCAGCTATTTGTCTGCAAGTGGACCTCCCAAGGAGATGCCATACACTCAGAACTTGCAGCGTACAACTTTAGAGTTTGAAAAAGAGCTCAAAACCTCAGACGTTCTGAGACTTCAAAGGCTTACATTTTGAACTATTCCTTAGTGCTAGAGCCTTTCACATTTTGGACTGCCAAGCCTGAGATACATCTCAAGCCAAATACATACAACTAGTAGACATGTTTAACATTCTAGGCATTGGTGTGTACAAGTACTCTTAGGACGTGTACCTTTAATTACCCAGCTCTGATTTGTCTCATCTGACTTAATTTGTCTCAAAGCAAGACATCTATTCTAAGCTTGTTCTCCAGATTTCCTGTAAAGTCAGTGACAAGTGATAGATACCATGAGGTCTTTTTGTTCTCTGTTAACTATAGAAAGAGGATAGAAAACTGACTCAGCCTAGAGGTCTGATTTTAAAACAACTCATTTTGCAAGGAAAATTAGGTGTTCAGAAGACATACACAGCAGGATCATAAGGACAGACAAGGAGAGGTACAACACTGAATAAGAAATGGGCTAATGCCCTAAAGCCAAATACAGCTTCACTTAGAGAAGAATTCTATTCTCTGTTACAATATAATTAAGACATTACTCTTGCATATTGCTAGCCGAAAACTGCCTTCATTACAAAAAATAGCAACACTTCAACTTGAATCACAGTTTGTTTAAAGTCTTGCAAAAATTTAATTTATATCAACGTATCTAACTATATATCAATGTAATAGAACTTACAGGGTTTTTCTCTGTCATACCGTGAGAACAATTGTCCAAAGGAAAGAAATGATGAGAGTAGAGAATAAAGAGAACCGCACATTTTTTAAGAGAGTGAACTAGCTCCAGCAACTGAAAAGTGTCTTGGAGACAAGGACAAGGCAGGTAGAAAGAAAAGTCTTAGTAATGTCCCCCAGGGAAATCTATATAGATTTCAAAACAGCCCGCTGATAATTTGATATTTCTTAAATGTCTTTATTCCATCATTATCTCTTTTCAAGCAGAAAATTCCCCATGCCTCGCTGTGATGTAGGCAGTGAGTGTTCACCACAAGCCTTTTTTCACTACTAGGCTGCAGTTGGCTTCCAAAACAAAGCTCTGAGAAGTTTTGGGTGCAAGACAGTGGAGAAATTGGCAGAGGCTTTTCTTCATTTTCCCATGGTTCATGGGCAAAGTCAGGTCATCAGTTTTCTTGAAGCAAAGTTGAAGGCTCTTAAGAGAATTAATTTCCCTCGCTTAATGTCTCAATTCCTGAGCTGTGTGGAGTCAAGAATTGCTGAGACACTGTGCAACTCTGCAACTCAGCAGTGACCTCTCCAGCCGAAAGAAGGGTGGTGTCAGGACCAGCTCCTGGAAGATAAGTCACCAGCCTGCCTCTTCTTGATCCCCAAAAGCAGGACTTCAGAAATGCTCCAAGTCATCCTGGGGCATGTGGGACTTGCAGTCTCCTTCTTATCGTCTTGCATCTTGTTTTTGTCTGTAGAAGCTCATTTTCTGCTGTAGCATACACTCATTACTGAACCAAAGGACTTGGTTTGTTGCGGTTTGGTCTTTGGACTTCTTTTTTTTTTTTTTTAATCCAGTTCATATTCAGTATCACTCTAATTACGGAAATGAATAACATTTTTAAAACAATAAGTGATGACTTCCTGTACAAACAATATCAACTTTCCTGATTTGGATTCTGTGTTTGTAAATAGCAACTATTTGTTCTCATCTGCAGCATGCTAAGACATGGGAAACAGGCACCTCAGTGATCCACATGAAGCTAATATGGGAAATGGACTGACACAACGTCCTGCCACAGGAAACAATACAAAACTAGGAGGGACACAAATTTTACAAATGTTTATTTCCTAAACACCCACAAATTCATGCAAAATGAAACTAAGCTCGGGAAAGGTAGTCTTCACAGAGGATTTTGTTATCTCCATCTTAACCCCACTTGAGACAGATAATTGAATTTTCATGCATGTTCACAGAAACAGTGACTTATTATAAGAGACAGATAGAAAAGAGATAGAAACAACAAGATGGAAAAAGTATTTTCGTTCCGTATGCCAACAGTACACTTATCAGAAAGGGTGAGTTTTGGTACTCAGTATCTTGTTTCTTTCCAACTTAAATATTATTCCTGAAATTGTAAATTTTTGGATGACTAATATACTCCTCTCCACCTTAGGGCAGAGTGACACTTCCAACAGGCATTAAATGAGCAGTCTCCTTGCAGCCTTCCTTGTTATTCATAGTTTGCCCTAACTCTCATGTGTGTTTCCTAGGACACAAACAACACTAAGAAATTGGTTTTCAATAAAAAGCATTGTCAAATTCAGAAAATCAACATGCCAAAGAGGCCTAACCTTGACACAGGTTCGTTCCTTAAACATTTTACTATTTTTTTGCAAATAAGATAGGAGGAGAAATATAATCTAACCATCTCTTCAACAGTGACGTCAACATTTATGACTGAACATCCTTGAAAAACCAACAAAACCAAAACACTCAGGCAGTCTTCCTTAATTGATTATAGGGTGCAGGGGCAGAGGTGAGTGGCCAGAGGCTGTCCTAAAAGTATTTCTGCAATGATATATTTCTCTTTCATCACAATTTGAATTCTGCAGATAACCTTGGTTCACAATCATCTAATTGAGGATCTCTTTCAGATGCAGGCAAGACATATACAACCTGGGTAGCAGCAAAGAATTAAAAAAGACTGGTTGTGCCTTCTATTTGTAAAAAATCAGGATTCAGAAAAATTAACACTTCAAAGAGGTAAGAGACCAAGAGAATGTAAAGGCATTCTTATATCATAAAATGGGTTCAGCAGAGAGGTCCTTCTCATGTGGTGAATGTAGAGGATTGTGGGTAGATCTCAGAGAGGACATCCAAGGTGGAAGGTTTAAGAAGATCCCATGATGGGAACTTGCAAAAGTCATCCAAGAAAACTGTAAGTTGTCCTAGGCTGCAGGAAATGTTGGTCATTAAATGAATATCCTACTTCGTCTATGCTTCTGTTGTTGGATTTACAATGAATCATATCAAAACAACTAGATGAGAAAGACACTCAGTGCAGTATATTTCAGATGAAGGAAAGCAGAATGAACAGCATGAAATAGTCAATAATTCTCAATAAAGCAACACAAAGTAATGGGAGGGAGCTATCTTTTTTCTATTACTGTAGTGAGAAGTCCACTTCATTCTGCTTTTTCACAGCACCGGTCCCACTCTTCATGTTACAAAATGAAAACAAAGGGTAATTCACTCTGATGTGAACTCATTAGACACAGCAGACCCATAATTTGGAAAACTTCCAGTTGCAAATTCTCTGTAATACGGGCTTTCAAAATCTGTGAATCATGACATGTTACAGTAATCTATTAATTTTATTCTGTAAAAATCAAGAAAAACTAAAATATTAATTAAATCCCTAAAGTGTTTATAATTTCTTCTGTTGTTGTTCTGCCTATAGAATTCAACTATTCTGAGAAGTGTCTGACTGATACCCTGGAAGAATACAGGATCAGAAAGAAATTTCTTTTATAGCCTAACTGACCTAATTCCAGCACTTCCCATACATTACACAATACTTGTTTGCTGAACAAATTGTGTTTAATTTGGTTTTGTTTACCCTAGATTTTTACAATCTGTGTAACATGGACTGCAGAGTACATTTTTGAATGTGACTTAACATGCAAATAATAATTTTCTGCAGCATGAGATAATTCAGTGATCTGGAAAGACATCCTTCAGCTGCCTAGAAATCTCGTCACATCCTATCATGTAAGATGTGATTTCTCTGATACCCATTTGACATATTCACTTCTAGTCCACTTCCATATGGACTTCCATTTACTGATTGGATTGGGTTTTTTTCTTTATTTATTTTTTTTCCTCACAGATAAAACACTAACATTTGTATTTGAAATTTCTGGTAAAGTAGATTTATACATTAATTGGTAAATTATCATAACATTTTGCAAGGTTGAAAATATAATTCAAAATTCTGTATTTATCCACAGCTGAACTGCCTTATTTTTCCATTTCTCTGTATTGAAGTGCAAGTACCAAGAAGTGTTAAAAAAATTTAATCTTACCGTTAATAAATACATAGACTGTAGTTTCCTTCTTCTTTTTCACTGGACTTGTTGGGTATTTGCAGCTATAGTTTCCAGTGTCACTTGCTTGAGTTCTGCTCAAGGTCAGACTGCTGCAGGACTGCTTCCCATTCCTTCCACAGGCATATTTAATTACTTTCAGCCTTTTGCTATCCTTGCTTAGAGTTTCAGGCAAAGACCATGAATGAACCATTTCCCCCCTGCAAATACAGATAAGGAAGCAGAAACAATTATGTTGGGCTGCAATTATATAGCTCCCGTTCCCAAGCTTTCTTTTTTATTATATCAGGCTATTTCTGGGGTTCTCTTTTATCTTGTTTTCCAAAAACAACAACAGAAACAACAAAGAACTATTAAACAATTGCCATTGAAGTTCATTCCCCACCTTTCCCCACAACATAAGGTTTCATTTTTTCTAATTTCAGTTACAAAAAAAAAAAAAAAAAAGAAAAGAAAGTGTCATGTGTATGATCTCCCTACCAAATTGTCAGAATTCAAGTCAGTTGGTTACCTGCAAGTGAGATTTAAAGTCTGTCCTACTTGAACAACATACTGCATGGCATTTATACTCAGCTCAGGAACTTTTAATTTTGATCCTGAATTAGATCCTAGAAAAACAAAGAAAAAAACAAAGCATTAACAATGACAAATCATTCTGCTCCCAGTACACTCACATTTAAGATGTTATACTGGAAAGGAAAAGAAAAGAAATTGGTGTGCCCCTCTAATCCCACATATTATCTTCCTCTGAGCGAAGTCCCGTTGTCCTGACTAAGGACTCACATAATCTTCCAGCAGCATTACTCAGGAAAGAAAATAGAAATGAAAGCTATCAATCAATGACTGCTCTCAAATTTTTCCCTGAGCATACCATGAAGAAAGTTCAGGACCTTGTGGCTACACATCTAACCAAGGAAGCATGCCCTGAAGCACCACCGGCTGTATTTTCTTAGGAAACGCCACCACGGCAGCCCCTTCAACAGAAAGGGCAAACTCAGCCAATTCCATGGCAAGAGCCACATACAGACTTTTAAGATACCGAAATCCTACTCAAACAATTTGCTGCAAAGCTGGAACTGATGTGAAAGGAGTGAAAGAGGATTAAGGATCTTCCCTTCCTAACTAAAGTTCACAGTACTGTTACCTATGGTCCCTTGACAGCTTCATGCTTCCTACCAGTGAAGTGGTGTCAAAAGGTAACTGGAGAGCTTTACAATGAATTTTGGGAACAAGATCAAGGCACCCTCCAGACCAGATTTGCTGCTTATTTGAGAAAGCAAGCATACTGTCATGCTTAGACCATTCTGATACGGGTGAAACCCTGGGTATCGATGTAACGCGAGGTGGCTTATGACACTTGAAAACATCCAGGTAGGTTTTGCAAAGGTCATGTGAAGGCAATTCTTAGGAAGACCATGAAAAAGCCCCATGGTCAGAAGACCAAAGGAACACTAGATCTTCCCTCTCATCAGGTTCTCCTCAAGTCAGTAAGTGCTGGCTGGAAAGATATGTTTTATCTTTGCCCCATAATAGGCTATGGCCGCAAAAGCTTTCATGGCAAGCTGACAGAAGTGTGTGCCTTAGAGGAGAAACAATCCTTGATCCATCCCATCGCCCTCACACTGACAGCAAAGTGTACCAGAAGCTAGAAACATAACAAAGAATTATTTTTAAACAGTTAAAGTTGAAAACTAGTTTTAGTCTGATCTGGTCCCAAGCGCAATTGTGAAGATTTCAGTGTTGTGAGAGAGGAGCAGTGAGTATTTCCAATCATTTTACTTTAAGAGAATATATTATTTTGTCAACATACAGGAGAAACAGCATCACATAAACAAGGGTAATGCAGATATTTCCACCAAAACTGAAAGTACAATCTGAGCTTAGCAACTTTAAGTCCTTTCAAGAGGTCCCTGACACAGCCAGATATGAACAACTGTGTCCATCAAACATAGCAGAAACACATGAACCTTATTTGGCAGCTATGAATCACCCATTGGAAATGCCTCCTTTGTTTGCTAGAGAAGGCACTTTTGGAAACCAGTTCTGGCTGAGATTAGTTACTAAAGTTTGACTACATTCTCCAAAGTCAATTGCTGCTCCAAATTCAGCAGATTTCGTCCAGCAGCAGATGTAGCCTCAGATTAGAGGCCGAATATCAAAACTTTGTTCTGAGATGTGGACTTGAATTCCTTCAGTCTGAGAACGGCCGAGAAGCCAAGTCTCCACGTTTGGGGAGAGATGCTAAAAATACAAAGATTTTGTACAAAAGTAAAGAGATACTGCCATCATTTGCCAGTTTTGGGAAGTCTGGGGAGCCAGCTGTGCTGCAGTTATCAGTAAGTATTCCATACTGATTCTCTATAACATTGGTGGAGACAAGAGGTCTAAATCACCTTCTGGGGCTACTGAACACAATACATAAAAAAAGCAAATAGTTGATTAAGTCTGAAAAACTGTTTGCTACAGGTGTTCAGCAGACTGTTTTCTCTTCCTTAGCAAATTAGGAAATGTAAACTGTTGGCATTAACTAACTTTTAATTAACCTTTCATGTCTAAGTTAATTACACTTATCTGCATTTTTTTTTTTTGGCCCTGTACTGAAGCTGTGGCTTCAGTATTTTTCCTATATATACTATCATCCATGCCTATTCAAAACAAGATTTAAAGGATACACTTGAACATAGATGTAAACTAAATTATAGCTCACTTGAACAAGCTTCAAGCAAGGGCATAACAAATTTTCAGAATAAAGAGGTCTTCTGGACTGAACCACAAGTAACACCAGAAATCTGAATGGTGAGACTGTACAGACATATAGCCTTCCTCTGGATATGTCTAGACAATCATACTTCTAACTAGAAATGAATATATTCTGCCAACTGTTAAGAGGGGAGAAAAGGATGCAGCAAATCTTCGACGAAGCATTTTGTTATATGATATACTGCAAACATACATTTTTCTTACCTACGATTTATGGCTCTCAACTCTGAGTGCTGGTTCTTCCAAAGTGTGCACTGTGCTTTTATGGGACAGTCTCCCATTAATGCTTACAGATTATGAGTCTGCTCGTTTGCCATTCTGAAATAATGTTCCTGAAGCTAATCATTGAGAATTTGAGATAAGACGTTGCAAGGGCTTAGGCAGATTCTTGGGGAGCAACCCAGGCACTCTGGTTGAAAGGGTTTGCCAATGTCCTCCAACTAAACAATCTGACCATTTTGTGAAACTACCATCCTCTGGCATTTCATTTGTATTCTTCTTGTCATCCCAGAATTTCAGACTCAGATACTCTCCCAAGAATACAGTGTTTATATCCAGCTTTAAGAATCTTGTTCTTTAAATCTTTCCCAAGGGGAAAACTTGAAAAGCTGAAAGCGTGAAACAATGTTTACAAACAGTTCAATATGTATGAAAAAACCATCACTTAATGGTCTGCCAGAGGAAACCATTGGGACCAAAGACCAGCTGCTAGAGTTGCAACACTAGAACTAGTTACTAGAGAGCAACATATAGGTTGTTGCTTCCATTGTAAAACTTGTGGGAAAGTGGAAAAATCCATGTGTGTGACAGGTGTTGACAGCAAGCAGGAGGGCAAGTCTGCAGTGCCTTTTCATGCCTATGGTGCTGAGAGTTCCATTTTGCTCAGCACTGGCACCGGCACCAAGCTCAGGAGCAAAGCCAGCCATGCACCACCATGCCCACACCTGACCCACGCTGCAACCAAGAGACCAGCCCTGGGCATATGGGCTGCTGTTGTTTTCAACATCTGCCAAAGGTGGCAGGCAAGAAACCATTATAAATGTTACAAATTTTTCTCTTCATAACTCTTCAGTGATATAAACAAAGACATTAAAATCTAAAGATCTGTCTTAAGTTAAGCATACTAGACAATGCAGCCTGGAAGCCTCTATGTCAGAAAATCTGCCTCAGAGTTATTAAAATCAAAGAAAAACAAAAACCCAAAAACACCTAGCTTCTCACCCCATCCTGTAGGCAAAAAAGAAATCCAAATATACTGGATACATACTCAAGCTTTTGCCCTTTCACACACATTACATATATCTGAAAGACAGCACAGTATTTGTAAATGTTGTGGGTGGGTTCTTCAGGAGTGCTTAGTGTTTGTCTAACTCTGCTCCGCTTGATACAAGTCAGTATTTCATCATTGATTTCAAGTACATTTTAGACACTTAACTCCAGTAACTAAACATATTAACATTCAAGACTAAATGTCAGTGTATTTGGCAAGACATAGGAGCTTCATTATATATTCATTTATTTAGTTTTTCACTAACAAAAAGCTGAAGTCTTATTTCAAGCCAATATTATTGCTTTTACAAGTATGTGAGACAATGCTTTTACTGGTGGGATGCTAAGTCTTGAAGAAAAATAACTTTATTTGACATCCTATCTATTCATGGGTCATTAGCTTCCTTACATTTTTAAATGCTTCAAAACTGATGCAACCTATGAATACAATAGAGTTTGACGTGTTTACCAGAAAAGAAAAAAGAAGGAGAATAGCAGGGAAATTCCTACTGTCAATATTTAGAAGTGGATTATGCCTTTTATGTACCTTCTGTGGGCATTTCACTTGACACTGTCTTTTCGGAAGGGTCATGGCTCAACAGGACACATTCGCTTATCATTGTGCCTGTCACTAAGCGACCATCAGCAGCCTACCCTCACACTGACCTACATTGGGGGGTTCAACTTCTTTTCATGTGACAACAAGAGAACTAATTAATCCTGATAACTGAGGAATCTCCCATCATGGGGAAAGAGGTGATTTTTTGGCATATTTTGTTTGTTTTGGAAGGCTTATTAGATAGATGTGAAAGTCAATCAACATTATTAATTAATTAATGAGCAAACATTAATTTAGATTGCAAAAGTTAGCCATTCTAAGTAAAGTAAGGGAAGTAAAGTAAGGGGAAGGACAAATATTTTTTTAAAGAAAGCAGAGAGCAATCTGTAATTTGCAAGGCAAGAAAAAACCAACTTTTTTCAATTATCTTCTGCCCTGTAAAAAAGCTGATCCTCTTCTTAATGAAATAAACAAAAATTTGAATTTTCTATCAACCACAAACACTGATCACAAGTCATGAAAAAAGGTAAGATAAATGAACATGCTTATATTTTTTCAATATGATGTGAGTGTCCAGTTCTACAGACAAATGAGTAACCACGCACACATTATCAACCTTCCACTGATTTCTGCTAAATATTGATTTCTCTTAAAAATTATAGATATGATGAATCCAAAACTGGGACCATGTTCTGGATTATTATTCCCATTCAGATTTTTCCAGCTTCTACTTTTAAATTTTCTTTCATACATTTCTGCTACCTTAGACTAAAGAAAGTAAACTCAAAAGCTAGTTTTATACCTTATTTTAAAAAAATACAATATCAGGAGTTATCATAATTTTCCTTGAAGTTAACAGGTTTGATGGCTTTCTAACATCTTTTTCATAACTTAAGGCTGTGACTGTCTTCCAGCCACCCCAGTAATCCTCAACATGTTGACTAACTGTTTTTTCACCTGCACAATCAGAGGATAAGGAGAGTGATCAGTTTATCTTTGCAACTTCAGTGTATACAAAGAATCTGACCTTCTGGGTTTAAAGTGCCATCTGCCAGCAATAAAGTTATCCATCATGAAGTAATTGTTTCAGTCACTGTTGGATTTACACGTGTTTTAAGGCTTGTTAAACATAACCGATCCTTTGTTGTTTTTACCATCGAATATAATTTCCTCCCGATTCAAACAATATTCAGCAAAAAAGCATTTTGTAGGAGACACTCATGCACTGGAAAGAAAGTGCACATGATTTCTTTATAGGATCTTCACCTCTCTGTGATCCTTAACGTGGGTCATTCAGTTCAAATGCAGTCCAGGACTTTACTCTTGCTTTTGAGCATTTCCTTATGAGTCATACCACTGAAGAGAATGGGAATACCCACATGTGTGCAACTAGTAAGCAATTGCAGAATTTGGACAAAATGTTAAGGAACATGGTGGTACCCAGTGGGTGGACCTTCAGTGCATCTCCGGTGAAAATGAGCTGACTCTGATCTGCAGCACCACCTTAATCAGAACATGGTCACCAGCTAACCTCATATGGGATATACAGCTTTACTCCATTTTGTAAGGAACCTGGGATATCAATAATTATTTTTTTTCAAAGCTATTCTTGACAGGCTATTGTATTACCATCTCTTTTAAAGGCACTTCAGGACATTCTGTAAATACTCTGTTATATTCTCTAAACATAACTAATTTTTTGCTCAAACAGTTATACCCATCCATAATAAGTCCAATTACATCATTACACCAAATTACTCCAATAAAAAAAAAGAAAAAGAAAAGAGAGAGAGAGAATGAACTTGTTGTTAACTCTCAAGAGTTGACTCAACTCTCACTCAAAGTTTTGATTTACATCTGACCATAAGAAGGAATCTTGGCCAACCAGTCCTTCTAGTTCAGTCAACACTGAGATTCTCATGAGCATCGATAATTCCATTTATAAAGACAGGAGAACTTTTAGGCAAAGTTGTCTCAAAATTTGGGTGGTGATTGCAAAAAAAGTTTCTCTTTTTTTCTTGCTGAAGTGTGACTGTCTGGCCTGGTCCTACCACAGTACTAGGGGGAGAAGGGATCACTCTGGATAATAAATCTTTCTACTTCTGTGGCTGCTGGTGACTGAGAAGAACTGTTACTGGAAGAAGACACTCTTCTATCTCATCTACGTCACCTGGGTTTCTGGTGCTCAGACGCAGGCAAAGCAGGCAACATGGTCTAGTTCCTGCTCCCAGGGGTAAAAGCATCACCTCCATTGCCTGTACTTAGAAATAGCCTCCAGGGAAGACCTAAGGCATCAAACCAAGAGCCACCCTGAGACTCAAAGCAATATCCTCAGGTCTTTCAGATGTCATCTAGATGTCATTCTAAAGGAAACCTCACAGTCCTTCATACATCTAATTTCACACCACTTCTCTGAAGCAAATCCAAACTTTACACCTGAAGCCTGCAGAATAGAAATGAAGACAGCTTAACTGCGAGAGAGTGAGGAGGCATGCCTTTGCCCCTAGCTGATGTTGAGAAGTGTCCAGACGAGCAAACTCATGACTTGAAGCAGCAAAATGCAACCACTATTTCTATCGAAGTAGAACTTTGCAGAGCAATTAAGGCCTATGGGGATTTACAAGTGTTAAGAGACACAGGTCCTTGGACTGCAAGGTAGTTTTGTCCCTGTTTCCTGTTGTTTCCTGTGCAAAGAGAGGCACCATGTCTGCTGGTACATACCTGTCAAACAGAAGCACTCTCAGAGTAGAAGCAGGAGCTCAGCCTGTATCATTCCCTTAATAGATCCATCACTTGCACATAGCTCTGTTGTGACTGAAATATCTTCTCGTTTGCATTCAAGATCAAGGAAATTATTGGATGCCATTTATTTACAAAGTACACATTGATGCACAAAAATCATCAATTCATTGGTTCATCCCTTTCAGGTCCAGAAGGGACATTCCAATTATCCAGTTTGATGTTCTACAATACATGCCAAGTGATTTGTGGAACAAATGCTTTAATCTGATCAATCTCAATTATAATTTAGGAATTTAAAGTACCATTAGGATGTAACAGCCAGTCAAAAAAATGGATAGATTAATGGATGAGAAAGCTGGGCTGCTGTATGATATGCATTTTGATAGAATCTGAACAGCATAAGGTTTATCACAGTAGATTAGATGAGTCCTGGGCAGAGACTAAAACCTTGACCCTGACTCTGTGCCTTGGAACTAAAAATCATTCAGCAAGGCAAATGGATGTTCTACTGCCCAAGAAAGGCCTTCAAAGGCATAGAAAGGTATTCAAATAAGTGTGTCCTTCCCCTTTTAGTTCTGCATCGCAGAGCAAGTGATAATTTGTTACTCACTCTATGCATTTGCTGTTCCTAGATGTATATACACATTCTGGTATAAGATTAGGTGCTATAGAGGCAAAGCAAAAAACCCAGTTGCTACAAATAGTGCAAGTACAATTCTGATAACACTCCATTAACACTTCTGAATAGTACACACTATTATGCCAATATAGTCAATCACTGTAAACAAATACATAAGTCCCCAATAACTGCCATAAGCTTTGCCAGTATTTGCCCTAGCTAAGTCAGATTGCATTTACAGAAGCCTGTGCTAAAGCCATTTAAGGGGGGGGGGATTGTTCATTTAAAAATTTAAATGCAGAAATTAAACAAACTAAAATCTGAGTTGGTTATTTGAAACAAATCTCATTCCAGTTACTACCAATTGAAATTATTAACATTTCCCATCATACCTGGGCAACCAAGGCCATGCAGTTCAGTGTGTTGTGCCCTGTGAGATCTGCTTGAAGGCACTTGCTTTACCAGGTCATCAGAAGATTATGTCCTGTCTGCCCTGAAGTCACTAGGTGACTTCCATGGGTAACCATAGGCACTTAATATAATGCCAGTTGAAAATAAATTTCAAAATTTAACAGCCAGAAAACCTGAGAGAAAAAAAAATTTGGTTTCTTGTTTTATCCACCAAGTTTTAACATCTCTAGAAACTTAGAATTTGAAATGAGCACTTCTGCCATTGTCTAGCCTGACGAAGGTGTTCATTTAATTGGCTATATAAGGAGAACATACTTACAGAGAAGAAATAAAACCAGCCATAACAAACTTTTTATTTTCCATTGAGCATATGGAATTGAAAATGGAAACCCAAATGTACAGTCTGACACCTACATTATAAACCTGCGTGGGACTGTCGCTTTGGTAAACCACACCAAGGAGCCCAAACACACATATATATGTAGTGTGCATTGAGAAAAGAAGATAAATACCACAGTTGTGTCCGCCTTAGTCTGGTGTTCACTCCAACAGAGTGAACACCCAGTTTAAAAAAAAAGCCAAACAGGTCCACCGAGGCTGCTCTCAGCAAGACCTGGTAATAGCAGAGCTAGGCTGCGGCAACACTTTCTCAGACACATTCAAGACAAATCCCCCTCCACCTCGATGCGCCTGTCCTGGCCCCTTCATAGAGATCCTGATCAGGCTATTCAGATGAGAAGTGGTTGTGACTCCATCATCTGCCCAACAAAAAGGATGCTGTGTGATCAGCCATTGGCATTCACCCAGGAGTATAATTTCATACCTCCACACATGAGTCAACCTGTGCTGCTTACAGGAGTATAGATAACCCCATCCAGATTACGTCTGTGAGTCATTGGATCTATCGTATCACTTACTGACATGTGGCAGCAAGAACTGTGCCTCTGCTCTAATTCCACTGTGACAGAACCCAGCACATAATCATCAATATTTTGGAGAAAAGTTTATCCCATTAATTAGCATAGTAGGAAAGTATTGATATGGTATAAAGACAAAGCAAGTACAATAAAATTGACACAAAAATAATTTAGAATTCCTATATAAAGGAAGGGTGTACATTTTCTTGACCAGACTGAATTTCTTTACCAGCTTGATGCTTAAAATTTGTTACAGATTATCTGGCAGGACAACTAAAGCAACATAATAGGATTGAATTGGAAGACTTTCATACAGATAGACAAACTGCCTATCTGCCAGTAACCTGCCTTCTTAGCCAGCAACTCAGGCCTGTCAAATTCATCTGGGGCTGTACTAATCATTAAGCTGTAAGCATAGAAACAAAATTGGGAACTATGTAAAAGAAAATTTAAAGTAAATTTGAAGGATTTCCACTTTGCTGAAGGTTCCCAGTTATTATTTCCAAAACTCCATCGTTACAGCTGAGCTGTCCTGTAACTCTCCAAGATAATAAGAAAAGTCAGGAACTGACTTTCCATTCATCCCACTCAAACCTATAAAACAGAGCTATAAACAAAGGCCCTGAGTTCGAAACAAGAGCAAGTAAATAATGAGACACAATAATTTAAAATAGAGAGGTGAGAAAACAGTAATGGTCTGCACGGAGAAGTCCCTTGCAATGGCTCAAGAGGCCAAACCCATTTTGCAGTTCAAAGACATCTAAACCACAACGTCTAAGGCAGATGTACATGCAGAAAATTTCTCGCAAGTTTGTCTATGGCTCAATTACATCGTTAATACTTATAAAATAGATTAGGATGAACAATAATTGCAGCACTCCATGAAACAAAGAAAGGTGAGGTTTCATCTCAAACACTACCGGCACAACAGAAGAAGAAAATTCTCTGTACCATACAATACAATTGAATTCCACCATGTAATATCCATTTGCCATAAACATAGATGACAACTAAATTTTAGTTCCCTTGACTTTCAATCCCACGGTTTCTTAGTAAATAATACTGGATTTTAGATCATACTAGAAAAAAAATTTCCTCTTTGGAGAATTTTATCAGATAAATACTTCATGTAAGTTTCCTTGAATGTTCCCTGAAGATCAGATGTTGGACACCACCAGAGACATGACATGAAACTAAATAGAGCACTTGTCTAATCCAGGATGGCCGCTCTCATGCTTCTGTTAACATTATACTATGGTGATCCTGATGAGAGGTTTTTCCACAGAGGAATAACAAGGGCAACAAAGGGGTGAATTCCTTCACTCTGTGTCAAGGAAGAATCCCACAGGAAGGACGCTTAAGGGAACTATGTGAAATCATGAAATTCCTCTCATGAAATGCCCACACATTCATCCCTTGTTGCTCCCCACACACTAAGCAGGGGGTCTGTTCCCAGAGCATAGGCTTCCTGAGAGAACATCTGAGGAGTAAAGACATCTGCTCACAGGTCTCCAGCTCTGTGCCTTGCCCGCTCCACCCTTGCTTCCAGACACGGCATGGAAACAATGTCACCACATTGCCACAGCATCTTCAACCCACTGAAATCCTAGAAACCACTTCCTTCTAGCCACTTCCACATCCTTCAGCTGCTCCAACAGCAAAAAGAAACTTGTTTCAAGGCCATACCTCCCAAAGAAGGAATACAACTTAAAAAAGATGGCACAAGTGCTTAGTGCAATGTATTAGTGAATGCTGGAAGAGCAGCCCCCACCATCCAGAAAAGTCATGCCAAGAGAAGTCAGTGTCAACCACATCACACTGGATTGTGTTCTAAATATGTTACAGGGGTGACTTAACATTATGGATATGTATTTCGATAACGAAAATCAACCGGGATTTGAGGGAAAAACCAGAAAGAGTAAAATCAGATCACCATGAACATGAACTTTTTGTTTCTGCATTAACACAAGACAAACAGAAGTCTGTGAAAGATGATTAATGAATCAGTTAACTATTTCACAAGCTTCTATAATGGTCTTGAATACACAGATGCACCATGAGCTAAATCATCCTCTTCATCTTTAGACGGGCACACTTCCATTCACTAGGCCACAAAAAAAACCCACCCCAAATACAAACATGACTTAATACAGAGGAAACAGTCATCCACACTCCCAGTCCAAGTTTCTTCATACATCTCAATGGTTCAAGACTTAAATTTCAGAAAAAAGTACCTCTAAAAAAATCTCTTTGCCCACACCCTTGGTGTTTCTCAATCTGTTACAACTTTGCTTAGTTCTACCATGAATTCATTCTGCTGGTCACAAGGGCATGATATTGTGCCACACTTGGTTTTGGAGAGAGTACCGGTGCCCATATTTTCACTTTTCCAACTCTTGCTTTCTGCATAGTAACCAACAGGATTTATCCAGTACTGATCTCCAACCATAGGGAAACTAAACTGAGCTTCTACATCTCAATAGGAGAAAAATCCGTGGGCACCTTGCTGACAATCACTGGACCAATTTCAGGATAGGTCATTCGCAGCTGAGAATGCTTGGGAAAGGTGGTTTCTCAGTTGGAGGAGTATGTGCGGTAAGGATGCATCACAAGGGCAAAGAGAGAAGAAACTGGTTCTGTCCATGGGTAGAATTCATGCTAAAATGTACATTCTTACAATACTGATAGAGGGGAAAAAAGAAACTGTTGGGGGCAGGGGTGAGATCTAAAGACAAACCACGTCTTTGGAAGAAGCTGTTTGCTTCTTGAAGTCTCACACCAGTAGGAGAGATTTGCCTCCAAGGGCAGAGGTGACTGTGATTGGCCATTCTGCAGTTCATGGCAAAGCTACTCTAGCAGCAGTCTTGCTTCCCATTCCCTCTGGGGCTACAGCAGGAAGTCTCAACCCCTGACTTTGGGGGATTCAAAGGAGTAGTTTTGCTGATAAAGTCCCACCACAGCCCCACTGGACATAGACTTTGGAAATGCTGAACCTTAACCCCATCTGCTGACCTTCTTCCTTTCCCAATCTCAATCAGACATGAAAACTAGCAAGCTGATAAACACTGTGCTTGAAGTTTCCAAACCACATTAAAGTCTAAGGACTCATCAACTGTCCTGAAAATCTGGACAATTTCCTTTTGTCCTATACACCCACACAACCTGAAGGGTTATCGGCTTAAGTCTTTGAAGCATCTGACAAAAAATAGGCTCAACTTATTTGTTATTGTTCAGATGTAAGAAAACCCCCAAAACCACCAAAAAACCTCTCAAACCTCCCCAGTGACAAATTTTTAGGGGTTTAAAAGTATTGGGTGCTTCTGGATATGAAGATCTTTACTAGGGCAGAGGTGAAGTCCTGATTTCCTCTAGCACAAACTGTAAATCTAGAAGATGCCAGCCTAGCCCAAAGGAATTGCTCCAGATTTACACCATCTGTAAGAGAATGAAATCTAACTTTGTGTAGAGCATACGAGCAAAACACCTGCTTAGTAAAACGTCAGTAAATGATGTGATTTTCTTTAGCAAGGTCAGAAAGTTTGATACTTTCACCCCATGTATACATTTTTTTTAAACATCTGTGTTATATAGTAATGTTTAACTCTTCTGCCTTATGTGAATTTAGTTTGGAATTTTTGGGGGAGCCCGGTTTCCACAAAGGTCCAGAAGAAGTGGGAAAGCCAGATTTTCTGGACTTCATTAACATCTTCAGCCCTAATCCCTAATTAGACCACTCTGTATAGTTGTTTCAGCAAGTACTCAAATCAAATTGAAACCTTAACTTATGAACTTTCATCTGAACAGTGCTTTCAGAGAAGTCAGGTTAGTTACTGCAAGAAACTACCCTCAGCACTGATTAGATTTGACCTGGAATTTCTTCCTTCATTTTTTCCAACTGACCATGAAATTGAAAAGTCCACTGGGGATTTTGATGCTCTAGTTCCCACTGAAATAAATGTGATTCATATAGTGCTGTTCACTGATAAGACTGTAATAGAGTCTATTTACCTTTGAGCTGATGAATAGAGTTTCATTAAAAACACTGCAAACGGGAAGTGCTGGACAGCCTGAGTAAGAATTGTAGGTAAAAAGGCAGTGAAGGAGGATTAAATGGGAAGAAAAGCATAGAGAGATGTATGATACAAAACGTTCCACCACTTCACCAATAACTTTGAAACTCTCTGTGTAAATGCAAATATGAAGAGTTTTGCCAGTGATCCAGAAGAAGCATGATCAACCTATCTGGGATGCCTAAACAAAGCTGCACAAGAATGGTTTTCTTTAAAAGAAAAAAAAAATCAAAATCAATGAGTTTGAAAAAGTCTAAATTCTGATTTTAGGCACAATCTCTTGTACATTGGAGGCATATGAATTTCCAGCTAAAGAGCTTAAGGGCACTCAGACAAACTACAGAGAAGCATCTTTCCAGTGCCTACAGCACCTGAACCAACCCTGGGATGTACGTCCCCAGCACCCAGAGCACCAGGTTGACCCTTAAGCAAGTCAAGCTTTTCCCACTGGAACTGGTTGAAGGTACACACATCCCTGACAGTCCCTGGAACAGCAATGCGAACCAGGGTCTCTTACAGCCCCTGGCTCATAGTGTCCACTTTCTCCCTGGGCAGTGGTTTTTGCCATGATCTGCACAATGGAAAACCTTTCCAACAGGAAAGAGGAAGCCAGTCCCCAGCATAGCTGGTCACTGCAGGAGCCCATGTGGGAGTAGGACACCGAAGTTCAAACTCAAGCTGTGAAGGAAGCCTGGCAAGGATCTGAACCCACATTTCCTGTATCCAGGGTGGGTGTCCCATGCCTGTGCCTATTTCATCCTGGGTATAAGAACCTCCTTGGCGGAGACAAATAATGTGGGGAAATTAGCACTTTCCTGGGGAAAAGAAAGAAAAAAAAATAAAAGAAAAATACCTATATATCTGTATCAAAGTTGATGAATCAGCACTTCCCGAGCAGGAAAACGTCTCGTCGGAGCGGCCCCGCTAGCTCTCCTCCCGGGCAGCCTCGGGAGACAGCCGCCGCCGGCGGGCAGCACGGGCACCGCCCGCGCCGGGACCGCTCCCGCGGGCTCAGCGGTGCGGAGCAGTCCGAGCCCCCAGCCACTTGTGCGGGACAGCGTGGCCGGTCGGGCGAACGCGCTGCTAACCGCAAGAACGCCCGCCTCGACGGCTGTCCTGCGGGCAGCCAGCCCCTTTATGCCGTGTGCCGTGCCCCGCGGGAGCCCGCCGATCTGCTCTGCGGGGCATCCCCACAGGCCCCCACGCACCCCTACTCCCAGATGACCAGCCACGCAACGCTGGGACGAACTGCCCGCCACGGCGCACCGTCCCATTGAGGCCGGCTCCTCACTCAAAGTAAAATAAAACTCAATTAAGAACAGCAAATCTGCATTGATCCGTCCTGGCACACGCAGCATTGCGGGATGCAGGCGCCGGAAAGCAGCTCCATCGCACTCTCCAGAAAGAGTAACGCCAGGTACCCCGCGGGCAACCCCTCAGGCAACCTCAGCGATGCTCTGCCGACCTGTCCGGCGGGCGGCAGCAGGACCTGGATTTTTGCGAAGAAAACGGGCACCTTTTCCGCTTCACGGGCAGAACTGGGATACTTCGAAACAAAGTGCGGGGGAAAGAAGCCTGCTCTGCAGCCAAGACATGCTTTCTTTCCGTGATGAAGCGGTTCGGACATCTCCCGGTCACGTACGGCTGTCCCCCGCGCCCGGGAGAGGCTTTCCTCTCCACCACCGCCGCCTTGCCCGGAGGAGAAGAAGAACCGAGGCTCCGCACCGCCGGACCCCCGGGGCTCTGCTCCGGGGGCACGCCACCAGGAATCTGGAGGATAACAACCGCTCAGGATGCGGCGTTTCGCTCCTTGAAATGCGGAGATCGCTTTCCCGGCCCTGCCCAGAGGAGAGGAGCGAAGGGGAGGCAGGTGCCCCCCGGTTCCAGCCGACAAGCGGGGCGCAGCGGGGCCGGACAGGGGCGCAGGAGGCTCCGCCAAGGAGGCACATCACTGGGGGCCCGTCTCGGAGAGCTCGGCATACAACGGGGGCTGACTGGGGCAGCGGGTCCCGGCAGACCCTTACCTGAGAGCAGGAGGGTGGCTCCCAGCAGCACGATCCCTGAGAACAGCTGACGGGGCATGGTCCTGCCCGCGGGAGCGCAGGTTTTTATCCCTGCCGACGGCGGCGAGGCAGGGGCAGAGGTGCCGGCTGGCCTCCGACGGGCTCTCTTTGGTCCCGGGCGCTTCCCGCGGTGGCGGAGATAACGGCGCAGCGCGGCGCGGAATCCGCATCCAGCAGCCCCCGAGCCCTACCCGCCCGCCCTGCCCCGACCCGACCTGCGGAAAGGGAGCGTCCACTGCGGGCCGCCCTGCCAGCTTCACCTCCCGCGGGCACGAATTACTCGCCAGCTCCAGCCCCGCTGATTTATAACTTCTCCACCCCTCGCCGAGCACCCCTCCGCCCCCTCCGCCCACATCCTCCGCCGGGAGCACGCCCTCCGCGGGATGCGTCCTCTGCCCACTTGCACGCCCGCCCGCCGGCGGGTATGGGGTCGCTCCCCTGCGGGTCTCCCTCTCCTGGTCTCTCCCGGCCCCCACGGATCCTGGCCGTGTCCAACACCCGGAGCAGTGCTGCCAAGGCAGGCAGCGGGAATCGCCGCCCGCACGTCGCCGGGTCCCCCCGTGGAGGGCGCGCAACGCACTTGCGATTCCCAGACCAAACGCTGAGCAGCGGGGTCACAATCCCGCAGGGCCCCTCTCCGGCTCCGCAGGAAGCCCCCGGCAGCGCCGCGTCCCGTCACCGGCTGCTGGGCCGGGGCCATACAGTCGTTCTCCGACTGCCGGGCACGATGCTCAGAGCGCCCAAAAGCGCCGTGCGTGCCCCGGAGACCCGGGACTCCTCTCCCCGCCTTCCGGGAGGAGGGGGAGCGGCGGGGCAGACCGCCCTGTGCGGCGCCTGGCCTGGACCGGCACGGGTCCCCAACCAGCAGCGCTGAGCGCTGAGAGCAGGGAAGCCGGGAAGGGGCAGCACTGGCTAAGGATGCTTCTTCGGGAGTCTACCCTGCCAGCGCTGCTGCTGGCCTTTACTGACCCTGTAACATCCAGGGCTATCTTGGAAATATATTTCTCCTCCCTATGTGCATACCTCGAGTTTCCCACACGCGTTTTAGTTTGTGAAAAATCAGCAGAGAGTCTGTGACAGCAAAACACAAGCTCCATCTTTCCTTTTTCCCTGTGTTGCCAGAGAAAGGTTATTGGATAGGTCAGGTCTTCAGTTTGATCCAGTATGGCCCTTCCTATACTTTTATGCTATGAAATAAGTGGCAAGCATGTCTGCATGGGTGTGATGGCAGGTAAATGTGATCATCCCCATTTTACAGAGAAGGAAATGCAGGCACATAGAGAGGTTAGGCAGCTAGTCCAAGGTCATAGGAAGCTGGTGACAGGAGACACAAATAGAACTTGGATCTCCTGTGTCCCAGCAGACCATCCTGTGCAGATGAAAACTGTTTAACTTTAAAGTTTGTGAGAATATTTCCTGCACGCATCTCTCCGACTCCTATTCATAAGTGACACCCTAAACTATGAATTTAAGTCTGCATTTTCCAATCTTCCTGCCCCCAGCTGAGACCTTGAAAATAAAATAGCTATGGATACCTTCCCTCCCATCTGCTCACACCATGGAGGGAAGAACCCAAAGGGTTCTTTCCCGAAGAGGATGACTCACATGAAATCACCTCCTCCAGTGGAGAGGATAGCAGCTGGGAAAACAGCCAGAGAGGACAGACCAGCTAGAACTAGGATACTGGGCTTCCTGACTGCTCAGACCCCCAAGGAGCAAGAGCTCCCCATGGAAGGAGCTAGGGAACTATTTGTGCCTGTCTTCGGCCAACCCAGTGTTGAGTACGTGCTGAGTCTGAGATGATGCAGGCCCCATCACAAGCTCAGCAGCCATGCCACACCAGTTCCTCCCCACCCTCTTCACACCACCTACATCACAGCTGCATTCAGTCATGCCCCTCCAAAGACCACATTTCTTTGGCAAGACATAGCTCCTTCCTTCTCCAACAGATGTCATCAGCTCCTAATCTACTCAAGTCTCTGAGGACCAGGGAGGGCAAACCTAAAGATCTGCTCCTAACACCTCATCACTCTTCTATATGCTAAAGTCAAGGAGAGATGAGATGTAGAGCTTGTAGACTGAAAAGACCCCAGTAGTAAGATACAGGGAAGGAAGAAGCAGCAGAAATTCCCATAAAGCAGAATGAAGGTACAGTAGGAAGCCTGTACCTGGAACTGGATGAAACAGTCTAAAAACCTAGGTTGAAGCATCTGGAGGGCTGCATAGAACATATGAAGTATTATTATTTATGTATCACCATGCAACTTGCAACATCTAGTAGGGTGCAAACCAGCTTTGAAGAGTAGTTAAGGTATTATGGCTGAACAAACACTAAGGAAAGAGTCAAAGACTTGTCCCAGGAAAAAGTCTATCCTGCAGGCAATGTGATCTCTTCCTACCAGAATCTTAGGCCTTGATCTGATGCTAAGTAGTGGGTGGCATATGTAAGGACAACTTTTACCTTTGGAATTCAACTGTCATTCACTAAGACAAACAGCTCTGGTGCAAGCACAGCTCACAGTGGAGCAGGGGATCATAGAGAACAGGGCAAGTTCCCAGAGCCAGGGGAACCCCAGGAGAGCATTGAGGCCCACACGGAGCTGGCAGCTTGCACAAGAGCAGCTGACTCAGCATGAGCCAGAGCCCTCAGTGACAGCAGCTGCCCCCACTCTAATGAGTGCCTCCTAATGAGAGGAGCCCTTGGGGAGTGCTAGCATGAATCTGGAGATGCCTCAGTCTACTGGAAGCTGGTAAACATTGTCCTAGTTTTCAAGAAGGGCAAGAAGGATGACCCATCCAAGAAGGTCTGTCAGGTTCCACTGAAGAGCAGCACCACAGAAAAGGTCGATGGTGAGTTGAATATGTCAGCAGTGTGACTCCTATCAGTGTTCCCTGGCAGCCAGGAGGACCAGCTGTATCCTGGGTGTGCATCAGGCACAGCATTGCCAGCCCATCCAGGGAGGGGATTCTCCCACTCTACTCTGTACTAGTGTACTAGTACACTAGTACTACTGTACTATCTTGAGTACTGTGTGCAGCTTTGAGTGCCTCAATATAAGGACATCAGAATTATTACACTGTGTCCAGAGGAGGGTGACCAAGATGGTGAATGACTTCAAGGGCAAGACTTAGGAGGAGCAGCTGAGGTCAGTCACTTGGTTTGTTCAGCCTAGAAAAGAGGAAACTGAGAGAAGACCTCATAGTAGTCTACAGCTTCCTTACAAGGTGAAGTGGAGGGGCAGGACCTGATCCCTTCTCTTTGGTGACAAGTAATAGGACCCATGGGAGTGGCATGAAAGTGTGTCAGGGAAGGCTTAGGTTGGATATTAGGAAAAGATTCTTCACCCAGAGGGTGGCTGGGCACTGGAACAGGTTCCCCAAGGAAGTGGTCACAGCGTCAAGCTTGACAGAGTTCAAGAAGTGTTTGAACAGTGCTTTCAGGCACATACTGTGACTCTTGGGGATGGCCCTGTGCAGGGCCATGAGTTGGACTCCATGATTCTTGGTTCCCTTCCAACTCAGTATATTCTGATTCTATGAATAATGGATACATAACAGTTGTTATGTTCCCTTCGGCTCTTAAATGTGGGGATTTTCCTTTTTCTAGCATTTGTTAAAAAGACTATTGCTAAATAATAGAAAGAAAGTCAACTAAATTTAGCAGATGAGAGTAAGCCCTCTTTGAAACGTATCAGGCAAACATTCTTGCTGCAAGGCCGATCATCTGCTCAATCTCCAGCACTACAGAAGCTGCAAAAGAGAGAAGGAAAATGGCCTTCATAGTAGAAAACATTTGTTTTTAATGTTCACTTGCAGCCCAGCAGTACCTTGTATTGCTGAATTTTATTCTGCTCTGAAGGAAGACACCTTCTACCAAGACTTTTGCTTGAACAACCCACACATTTGACACTAAGATCATCAAATTGTCAGGCAGCAAAAGCACCAACTCTCCAATACACCTCCCTTACCCCTCCCTGAACAACAAGACTCATTGGAACAACACAGAAAAAGAGCAATAGGAAATACAAAGAAAAGGCAAGTAATCAAGGCATTCTGATCCTGGCTCTGCCTTGAGCAGCCCACAACCATGCTGCAAAAAACCACAGATGTGGCCCTAAGCACACAGGACTTTTCATAGCTGAGCACTCAACCAGGGCATTGCCTCTTGTCTGCTCTCTGACTCTTGCATGTCTGGCTTCAAGAGTTAGATGGAGTTGCAACTCCTTTCAATCTGGATATGACTTAGTCAAATCACTGAGACACATCCTGAGGTTGTGGTTTTTATTCCCCAATGGAAATAGAACCCTTGGAACATCTTGAGTTAGGAATCACATGGACAGTTCCTGTGGACCTGGCAAAAATAAAGAGTCCAGAAAATCCCACTTATACCAGCAGCTGAGACCCTTCCAATCTGACCTGACTCTTTCTAGTCATGAAAAAAATTTTTATTTACACCAGTGCTCAAAAGAGCTTCTTGTGGCACTGGTTCCAATGTTCAGAGCATTACACAAAAGGCCACCTCCAGCACCTGCAACAGCAGGTGCCTGCCCATGAAAGACTGTATGAGTCAGATTTACAGCTGGGGAACCTCTTGTTATCTGTTGATCCCTGTACTCACAGCAGAGAGGTAGACACCTCACAGGATCAGACTAGACTGTCTTTGAGACAGTCCCAAGCTCTAGATGTCAGGAGAGAAGAAAGGTGTCAAAGCACAGCAGACTGGATCTTCCTCTGCAGATCTAAGAATCTGCATCTGCCAAGTGACTTCGTTTAAGATGACTGGGTGCTCCCAGGATCGAAAATGTAATCAAAGCAATATTTCAGTTGATCACCTGAAAACATTACAATTTTTGCAGAGCCAGTGGGAAAGGTTCCAATGCTCCCTGTCTACCAGTGGAAGCCTTCTCTGTCCCCATAGGCCTTTATCAGTTCCACTGGCACAACTATTTCTGGGACTCAAAACTGTTTCTGGGGCTCAGTGTAAAACAGTTTGGTGAAATAATCCAGGATGTAACTTGCCTGCTTTCTATGGAGGATCACTTATAACCTGTATTTTACTGATATAGCTTACAGCACACCCACACAATGGGAGACCCAGTGAACTGTAAGAACTGGAAGACTATTGGAGCTTTCTATACTGATCTAGCTACTGGGGAGACTGTAACCTGGAGCAAGATGCGAGGTGACATGGAGTGGGTCTCCTCTACCTAAGGCCTTCCTTCGACTCTCTTTTCCTCTCTCCTCTCAATAAGGTGTTTACAATTGCCATTATTTTGACATCCTCTGGCAGGAATAGAATCTAAGAAGCACACTATCAGATAAATCCCATTTACCTTCATCATTATAAGTCTAGCTGCTACCATTATTTAGATTTGTCCATTACACTGAAAGTCACATGTAAACTGAAGTAAAGTTCCCTGGTTTTCCCTACTTTTCTCCAGGAAGAAAAAGACAAGATCTTTTCTCTGTACTGCAGTATTTACTACTTATACCTGCCCACCAGGTACATACATAGGTAAATGTATGCAGAGACATAAAATACAGCTGTGATTGAGCTTTCCCCCAGCAAGGCTGAGCTTTACCTTGTATTATGTAGACTCTTGACTCTGTACCTGGTCACTGTTTGTGGCAATGACACCCAAAAGCCGCTGCAAAGAACTAGGTCTTGGAGGACAACCTCACATCACTGTTGCCCATTCTTCACTGAAGGGTATGACAGCTCAGAGCAGTGCTTGTGTCATCTGTCATCCAAATTTCCCACCTGCATCAAACCTAGGTCCATTTCTGAGTGGCAAAGCAGGCAGATGTCTAACCATAGCAAGGAAGAAGAAGCAACAGGAGCACCTAATTTGCCGCTGCTCATTTTTGATTATAAATAGTCAACTGGCATTAAGCAGTTAATCAGATTACCTGGTATTTTATTGGAAAGTTTGGCAGCTAACGAAGAAGAGCTCTTGCAGTACTTGGGCCTGTAAATACCCCCTGCCAGGACTTGCAGTGGCTGAGTTAAGGAGCTCAGCTTTAACAGTACTGTACCTTGACAGTACAAGGTCACCGCCTTCACTGGTAGTTGATAAGGACAAAACTAGGGTAGTCCCTTGGGATCCCTCCTGTCCCTTGGGATCTGCTTTTAAACTGAAGCTGTAACACTGGTCCTTGCTTATGCTACATCACAGTTCACAGCTGGTGTATCTGTGCCCAGTCTTGCACCACCCTTGTGGCCTTGCTAGGCGATCACCAGGTAGTGTCTGACCCCGACTACTGTGTCTGGACCTGATCCTGACCCAGACTTGCCGTTTCACATTCTGGCTCCTTGCTGGTGTGGTAACTGCTCTCACCTGCCTTTTTACTGCCCTTGGCTCAGTTGGGAATCAGTTGGCCCTCACTAGTCCCTGGCACATCCAACATGATTTTGGCTCTGCCGACATCTCCTCTTCCTGCCAGGACCATACAGCAGAACACCAATGACTTCATCCCTTTTATTAAGAGCAAAATCTATTACAATGCACGTTTTCTTTCAAAATACTACACAAGTGGTTTTATATGTGCATTCAGCAACATTTTACTGAACAGAAAAGAGAGTGGAACAAGAATTTTCTGTCCCTGAAAAACACAAGTACAATAGAAAAATACTAGTAAGCATTTCCACCGTATGCTGGACCCCACTCTCATGCACACACACCTGCATCAATATGGGAATGACCTACTTTAAGCATAGCTGGGTTAGTGTGGTGGTGACATAGCACTCTTGGCTTAATCTCCCAGGCATCTCAAATCCAGTTCCCAGCCATTTTTTCTTCTCTTTATCTGGGAGGATATATATCTTTGTCTTGGAAGATATACTTTCCTGGAGCTACAAGTACATGAATGTACCAGGATAAGTGTTTAGAAAGAGGCAAGACCACATGAAAGAATAGAATACATCTCCTCCCTGTGGAATTGGGCTGAAGTCACTGCATTTCAGTGGGAAAGACAATCAGAAGGTCAGCAAAAGAACCACAAAACCAAACCAAACCATGTCAAAAAGGGAAAACTACCCAAGAAAATACTGGGCCATGAAAAGAAAACGAGCCTTACAATGAAGAGCTCTTTTCCTCTTATGACCCCAAACACTAGCTCCCAGAGGCTTAGTGTTTCCCTCACCATAACACAAACCAGGCCTCCAGGCTGGGAGCCCACGCAGCTGCTGCTCACGGAGAAGCTGGTAACTCATGGATGTGCACAAATGCCTATGTCCTGATTGTTTGGGAACACATCAGATACAAAATGTGAACAAAAGCAAACACTTATCCGACCACAGAAATTATGTTCACAAGAGTGCCTTGGGAGCTGTACTGGGAAATGTGGGATACATACTGTGCTGCCAAACCCTGCAGCACCAGAGTAATGTGTATGGTTACACCACATGTGCCCCAAATAGAAGGGTTGGTGTAGTCCCTGCCCCATATGCTGGTTCACTTACACAACTGCAAGTAGAGCCACTTCATGGGAGGATTCAGGGCTGGGTCCAGGGCTAAATGGGGCTAAATCAGTATTAATGCAAGTCTACTTCCATCTACTACAGGTGGAAAGAAAGAAGGCCCACTGCAACATTTGCCTAGAACCTCACATAGCTGTCTCCAGCCACAGTGTTTGCCCAAAACCATGTCAGACCTATCTCAAGCTCCATCTGCAAGTGGCAAGGATGATGTTGTACAGAGGAAGACTAAGGAGAGCTGCACTGGTCCAGGGGCAATAAAAGAGCTTCCTCCAAAATGCACTAGAATTGTCTTTTCTTTCATTCTCCAGCCATGACTGAGATTTTCAACACAACAGTTTTAAGATAGTTCTTTTACACAGAACACTTTATCGAAAATAAGCAAAAGTGAAGTATGAAAGTGTTAAAAAAAAAAATTAAACTAGCAGACAGGAATAAAGGATTGTTTTGCTTCTAGTTCCATGAGATACTCATGGTGGGCAGTCATTACTTTAGTTGACGCAACAGTGTCATTTCCACACTGTGAAATGAGTATCTTTGCTTCCTTTGGTGCAAGAAAACCATGACTGGCAGACCAGCACAACGGGGGAGGCAGAAAAGGGTTGCCTGCTGACTTGGCAAGCCTCAGACTTGCCCATCTGGTGCTTACAAATCCTGTCTGGGAATGCTGTCTTGTCACTAGGTCCAGCACACAGAATCCAGCACAGGTCTAGGAGGGAGAATGGTCTGTGCATAAACTAACCTCACAAGTACCACGAGCTGCTGATACAGTTCAAGTGTGTCCTTGCCTTGCAAAGCTACCAACTCATCTCCTGAAGCTGATGTTTAGGTTGTTTTTGGCAAAAGTGGAAAGACAAGAAGAGCAGACCAGAAGATTTTAGTGACAGGAGTTCTCTTGAGATCCTCAGAGACTTCTCCTCAGTCCCGGGAATGGGCAGAGTGAAGATGAAGAAGCCAGAACTGGGCTGTGGTCACTGAATCCAAACCTACATTTGCCTGAACACCACAAGGCAATAAAGACCAAAGCATCATTTGATGAATAATTGTGGAATGTATGTTATACTTTTGACACACGCAGTCTTTTTGCAGTAAAATTTACCACAAGGGTCTATACAGGGCTAACCGTCTTTTTTAATCCTGTAATCTCTCCTGGGGAGAGCTTGATAAGAAAGACATTTTTATATTTTATTAACAAGTGTGTGGCTTTCCTGGGACAACCATCGTGCAAGGGCTAACATCCTTAGAGGAAACGGGTTAGGAGTTATTTTGCGGAATTGGACTTCACAGGTAACAGAAACAGGCGTTACCACTCGTAGAACAGGAGACGTTGTGGCTCGCCCTGCCACCTTCAGCCCTCGGCAGACGGAGGGACAACGGCACGGCGGGCGGAGCGGGGGCCGTGGGGCGGGGCGCGCTCCCACCGCGGGCAGTGGAGCCGCGCTCGGGTCTCTCCCTGCACAGGGGAGGATGCGCAGAGGAGGCTGCTGCCGCTTCCCTTCCCGAGAGCCAGCGAGCCGAATTTCCCGGGGTGTGTACGGTCAGCAATAAAAAGAGAAACGCACGGTCCAAGTTAATTTTCCACCCCCGAAAGGAAATGCTGCTTCCTGTATTATGCAAGGCTGGTGCCAACGACACTGACACAGGAGTCTATTGTCCTTTTCACAAAGCCGTGGTGGTGAAGGACGCCTGAGTAAATAGTCCTTTTGCAACAGCAAGGAGCTTTTGATCTTGGGGGGCGGGGGGGTGGGGGGGCAGTGGGGGATGGAGAGACAAGCGGGTGTGGGCTGGGGGCTGGGAGAGATGCGGCGGCAGAGAGGAGTACCGAGGTGTTCCTCGCCATACCTCCAGCCCCACTCAGGAGGCCAGGATGCGCAAAAGTCTCTGCAAATGTCTTTGTCATGAAAAGAGATCACACAGCTTCGGCCTCTCTTCCAGTGTGTGCAAACTAGAAAAAAGACAACAGGGATTAGTAGCGTCGTCCTCCTCCCCCCGCCCCCCACTCCTTCCTGAGTCTCTGGTCTACTGTAGATGACTTACAAACCCTCCAACACCGAGAAAGAGCTATGTCTCCCCCGTCGGTGCTGGGGTTGCCCCGGCTCGCCGCCGCCGGCTGGGCCTCGGGGACACGGCTGCCCGGCGGTTCCGGCCTTTCCAGGTGGGATCCTCCCGTTACCGGCGCCCGCGGAGCCGAGGACTGCCACCCCGCACGGCTCCAGGGGGCCTAGATGGCCTGAATTCCCTCTGCCGACGGGCGGACTGCCCAGGAGCTCCATCTCTGCACGGGCCGGGACACAGGGTACACGGTGCTCGAACCAGCTGCAAGTCCCCGGAGTTTCTTAGCAGGAAAAGATAAATAACATCTGAAGAAGATCCGCAGAGTTTCTAAAAGCAGTTTGGGAGACATGCTTTCCTGTCACAGGCTTTAAAAATATCATGCCTTTCTTTCCCTTAAATAGGTAATGAAGGCTGAAAACATTTTATTCCTACTTTAGAAGGATTATGTCAGTCTAAAGAAGGGGTACATAGATACTATCGGATATACAGATTCATTCAATGTTGCTGATATCTTGTTAAATAATTCTTAAAGAGTTAATCATTCCTTAGGAGAGGTTTTAAAGGAACAATTCTTATTCTTAAAATAGTTCTTATAAACTTTCTTATTAGCTCTTATTAAAGGCGAGTTCCTGCCTTTCTTAATGGCATACAAAACCCATTTCCAAGGGAAGTCTATGTCCAGCAAGAGCAGCAGGGTCAGGTTCTTGCTTTGACTGTTTTCTGGCATCAGACTGCCTGCAGGATGGAATCACTTTGGCCGATTAATGACTGACAGTGGCTCATTATGAGAAAATGCAAATCATTTTCTTTAAATGTGCCTGCTTGCAATCAAAAAGAAAACCTAATGTTCCTCTTCACACATGTAGATAGGTTGACTTACAGGAATTTTGGGGAAAGGGGATATGAGGAACTTTCAAGAATGATTTAGAATCTTTTCTGTATAAGAATAGAATGGGATTTTTTCCCACGTCTAAGAGCAAGGTTCTTTTAAAAAATCCTAAATTTGGGGCATTTTTTATGTCTTCTTTGCTGTGGAAAAAAAAAACAGAACAAAAATCCCAAGTAAAAGAGACCATCCGGGTTTCCAGTTACTTGCAAGGTGCTCTCTGCTTAGTACATCTAGTTGTAAAAGGTGCTGAATGTCACTGGTGGCACTGCAACCCTATAGCTGTATCCACACACGCCCTTGCCTCTCTCCACAGAAACACAGGTCTGAGTGGGCGGTTTGAAGTACCGTGCCCGACACCAGTCCGTGGTCTTCAGCTCCCTTTTAACCTCAGATAGAATAATTTTTAACGCTGTCAGCATGCTAGGTCTTCAGGCTCCTTCCAGATTTTCTGTAGAGGCCAGATGTGCTACAGGCAGCAAAAGCTGCGCTTGTTCTGCCAGTGATACTGCCTGCCCTTCCCCCAGCCCTTAGATGTGGGCAATTCAAGTTTATCTCCCACCGACTCTACCATAGACTTCTGTTATCTGGAAAAAGCCCCAGAGGCAGAAATCCTTAAAGGCATTGAAGTGCCTAGCTCCCATCAGAATGAGGGATGTAGTTGTCTAAATACCGCTGATAATCTACAAAGTTGCTCACGATTTGTATAGCAGAGATCACGTAAGTACCCACAGTCTGACACAGACAAAGCGCTAAAGTTTCCTTTATTATTGCTACTGTTGTCAATCTCTCTATATATATACATCTGTATACTAAAACGTCCGAGTTGGGAGTTAGGAGTCCACTGGGAGAAGAAGAACAAAGAGAAAAAACTTTCTGCTTATGAGATTTCACAGCCAAGAAACAGCTGAGAAACAGTAAGTACGTCTGACACCCAAGTGGGAACAACGGGGAGGTTGTCATGAGCACAACAGCATGTTCACTACAGCAGCCACCTTCTGCTTTCAAGGGTTTCTCAGGCTTGACAACAGTAGTAAATCTGTAATGTTACAAGTATGTTTCTCCTGCCCCTCTGATGACCGCTAGTCTCTGGTTATCAGACAATCCCCACTGGAACATCTATCACTAAGCCACAGAAAAACAAGGTAGCCCAGCTTCTTGGGCCTCTGTTGGGAACCAGTTGGAAATGAGAGGGATCCCTTCCTTGCACCCACCTATGTCTGTGCATGTAGGACCTTCTCATGGCAAAACACAAAGTATGCTTGTGATTTCAGAAGCTTGGGAAATGCTCGTCATCTGCTTCACACTGGATTCAGCCCGCAAACGAAGTTAAGATGTCCATCATTTTGGTGAGATGGATGAGACCTCTTAAGAGAGGAAATAGGCACAGCCCTAAGGGATAGGATATACCAAATGAACACCTAAAAATAAACACTTTGTTTTTCCTGTTCCATTAAAGCTATTGTTGAAGTTGCCACAGAAATGTTTCATTATTGCAAAACAAAAAACCAACCAAGAGGTAAACTCCCTTTTACCTGTAGTTTCTGAGAACAGTACAGTGTGTGTTTGAAATAATCAGTGCATCCTGATGGAGGCAAATTTGTAGCTGTTCATCATTAATACGAGCCCCTTGCCCCCCAAAAAAAGTCACAGTTAGTAACAAATCTCAAACACCTTAAAATATGATTCAGTTGAAGGTGTCAGTTTAACTACTTTGTGAAGGAGTTCATGTAAGAATAAAATGATGTGTCCAATTTCACACAGCATGAGTGACAGGGCCAGAAACTATGCTCCCTGGGTCAAGTCATATAAACCAGATCCTCTGCAGACAAACACATTACTCAAAACCTTACACTATGGAACAGGCTCCAGTGTTAAAAATGCACCACATGTGACCAGAGGAATTACGGAAATCTATTTTCCTATGTAGCACGAAGTTCCTGTGTTTGAGAAACCGTGGGCTCTGCTCAATGCCTTTCCCATGGCATTTAAATGCCCTAGCCTGCTCAGGGACACGCTGGTGATTAATAAGGCCTTGAGTTCACACTAAAGCCTTTCCCTTAATTGCTTCTCATATGGGTTCTGTCTACTCTACCTGGCCCCTATTTTCATGATGAAAACTGTAGTGATATAATTACCTTTAAAGCCTATTCCTTTGTATCAGTTTTAATTCATATTGGCCAACAGATTCTAAAGGGAGGATGAACAACTTTGTTGAGGTAGGAACCATGTAGGTATACACATTGCTCATACAACTCTCACTTCTTTAAAAAAGAATTCTAATTGCTTGTATTATTTGCTGTCACAAAACCTTACTCCCCTGCTTCAGAGAATTTCTTCCAATTTCCAACCTAAGTTAATTCCTACTGAGATTACATTTTCTCAGTTTTATGCTGACTTTGTCTTTCAATCTTAAATGCTATCTTAAATATTATCTATTCACTATCTATCTTCCTTGATAAATACTTTCGTCAGATACAGAATCAACTTTATTTTTACTATATTTGCCTCTTCTCACAGGACAGAAATGCCTCAACAGACTTTCCCTTCACCTATCCCAGTCTTAACCCAGTTTTGTTGAATGTGCAAAACCATCACACATTTTCATGGCAGTTTCACACTGATGGGTCATGGCCATTCTGAGATTCTGAATATATCTTCCATTTTTTTCCCCTTTGTCATTGCCAATGTATGGTTGCCAAACTTATAGTGAATATTTTTGAGGTGTTTACTCAGAACACAAGTCAATGAACTTTTTTGCTTCCTGTTTCCATGAAGTTATGAGTTTGACTCACAGGTTTTTTAAGTTATTTTAAGCATTATGTACAAAAAAATTAAATTTTGAAAGTTGGTTTTATTGGGGATTTTCTGCTTTCTCATACATATATATACATAAATTTGTAGTGTGAGACTTGTAATTATGGGAAATGAAAATTAATTCTGGTTCATCTTGCCGAAGAAAGAGATGAGTGCTGCCTGCAGAAGGGAAGAGCAGAATAATGTAAGATAAACTAAAGCAAAACACGCTGCTATTCCAGGAGATAAACCTCTAAAAATGAAAGTGAAATAGTTTTCAACCACCAAAATTGCCTACTGTTTCACAAGACAGCTGAATAACTGAAACAATAAGCAAGGTGCTTGCAAAAATCCAATCTATTAAAAGACAAATAGGAGGATCTGAAAGGGAGTGCTTTGTTTTGTGCTTCACAGGAAATGTGCCTGTTTGCATTTCTGTCTGTCCTCCAAGGTAAGGATCCTGAAGCTATTTCAAAAAAGCAACAGATGAACATCTGCAATATTTTGGAAATGAGAAACATCCTCCTTTCTGAACCAGACTACTTGGTGACCACATGTACCAAGGGCATGAAAAGTCTTTGCCATCTATGATGTGAAATATTTCTTCCTTTAGCCCTGCTGAAGAGAAAAATCTTTTAAGTAGACACTTCTTCATGTTCCTTCAGCAACCCCATCATTTTGACCCCCACATAGGGCTCGATCTCATTGACAAACATAGGTGTTTAATCCCACCTGTAATAACCTGGGGCATGTGAGCCATCCATCCAGAATGGCATGGGTCCAACAAGCCCAGGCCTCTCAGGAGCAATAACTAAAGTTCAGAAAGGAGTCCCTGGGTTGTATACAATGATCAGATGGCAGTGTTTGGACAACTGAATTGTTCCTCAGGCTTCCTTCTTCACATGTCTCAGATATTTCTATCTTCTTTTCTAGTTAAGACACCGCTGAATGCTTTTGAAATGTGTTGTAATTTAATACCACTTAATACCTGGTATTTTCTAAGGAATGTACTTTCAAAGGCATTTAGGCCTAGATTTAGACTGAATCCTTGTAAATGATGTTTTCTACTGTCTGCACACCTTTGAAGCCCAGGAGTGAGCCAACAAAAATCACAAGCCACATGGACCAAAGTAGGCACCCAACCACAACAGCACCAGAGGATGCAGACAGACCTCAACTCATCCTAGTAGTATTGTTAGCCTTTGAACTGTAAATACTGAGGAGATTAATGAGTTGACTGAATAAAGCCAGCCTGGGTCTAGAAACAGTACAGTCATGTTTCATTGATTATATTTCTGAGCTAAAACACCCTACTGCAAAGCACTCTGTTGACTTGGCCTGGTTTCCAGAAGGAGAATCACCTTCTGGGCTCTTTTGTTTTGTGGAGACATATTTTTTTCATTTTTTTCTATACGTTCTCCTAAGCAAAGTTGGAATAGCAGTGAAGGTGAAAGGCTTTTAAGCTTCCTATTTCAGCAACCAAGTTTTTCTGAACATGGTGAATGCAGTTGCTCCATTTTCAACTAGAAACATACTTCCCAGAAGGCATGAAAACTGAAACACTTCCTGAACACTTTTTCTTTCTGAGAAAGTGAGTTTAAAAGCTCTGATATTGGTTCTCATGTCTTTTTTTAATGCTGAAAACCTTCTTCTGCCAGTTCATTATGCTGTGTCACCAGCACAATCAAGCTTTTCTAGAAATATCCATTCTGTACACATCTATGCTTTTTCTCAGTGAAGTCAGCAACAATTCAAATCAGAAGTAGTAAGTGATACTAATTTCTACTCCTACTGAAATCTAAACTGAACAAAACTTCTACTTCCTTGATGAAGTTCCTTGCTATAAGGGTATACTGTAACACCTAAAATATTTCCAAATGTATTGGGATGCTGGTTGCAAAATGCTGTCTTTACACCAATAAACTGAATGAGGAACATCTTTTTTTTTTTTTTTTTTTTTTTTTTTTACTTAGCACTCTGTTTCAGGGTTTTTCAATGTTTTCTAATACAAAGAATACCCAATCTTTAGCTGAAAAGACAGTCGCTAGTGGGGTTTTTACAAAGCTTGTCACTTAATTCCATAAAAAGTTGGCTAAACTACTTTTGTATTATTTTCCCCTGATTCATTTGACGTGCCTGCTTGAGTGAAGGATGTGTGTGTTCTTCTGGCTCAGATAGGGAAATTAAAATTACTCCGTGATTTACTGTTTCCAGGATCAAAATTAACCCACAGGCAGTAGCTTGAGGAATTGTGGATGAAGAACGGATTTTCCTTTTAGAAATCCATTCTGTGCTTCCCTTATTTGTCAGCAATTGTTTCCTTTATTCTGCTTTGGATAGTACTGTAGAAGGTTTGTCTGCCTCTGAACTGCGTATCGCACACAGATGCCACAGTCGCTTTGGTTACATTTCTTTGTCATTGTGTTTACAACTTCCTCTTATTTCAGAGAACAGAGACTTGATGATGTTTCCTCATCACAATTATCAAGACCTTTAAGTGTTCCCCCATAAGTTAATCCTCACCTGTACCTTTCTATTTCTTTTTTTTCCTCTGGCATCTTTCACTTCTGTTGTGCTGGGAAATGCGACAATGTACCATTTTCAGCTGGCACTCTTTAAGAGTGTTTTGCCTATAGTTTCACTCTGATGGGCCTTTCTTTTAACCATTTTCAAGGTCTCATCTTGTTTGGGGTGAATTTCCAAGTCAGAAGGCCACTGATCTGAAAGACTTTTCACTTTTCTCTACTTCACAAGTGACCACTTTTTGGTGACATTTTCCATATATTTCTTCTTCTCTGTTCTTGTTAGGGCTTTGATTTTTTATTTAATAGAGATTTTTAACTGCTTCTTTATCAAGAAGGGCTATAGCTTCCTTTTATTTTTTCTCATTCTTTCACACTGTCCTTATTTATCTGGACTTAAGTTATACTTGCTGGGAAATAGATAATTATTATTGAAGTAGCTGAAGGGGATCTGACATCTTCCTATTTTATTTTATTTTTTTTTGAAAGAAATAGAAGAAAAAGAAAATGGAAAGTTTTTCTGTACAATTAAAAAAAGTCTACCATGGAACAGAAAATAGAGTCCATACCATCTGGCTTAAGTGTCGTAACCACACATTTCTCTTTTTTTCAATCTCTCTTTCTAGTTGCTGCAATCACAGAAGAAAAATGTCCAGGTCATAAATCATTTAACTCATTTAAATGTTAACATTTTAAATATTTAAGTCTTTAAAGAAGTTTTTAATAGCTTTATAGAGTAGATCCTCAAAGTTATGCCTCAGAAACTTCTCCAGAACATAGCAATACATCATTTTGTGCTTTTCTACTAGATGTTTCCAGCTACTAATTAAAGAAAGAAAACATGAAGTATATTGACAGACAGCAGTAGCCCTGGGCACAATGACATAAAAACAATAGTGACATGATTACTATGGAAATTGAAGTAGCCATTAACTAATCACAGGGAAAGAAATATAAGACTAGCACTAGAATCAAGAACATGACAGGAACTAATGCTGTAGAGGCAGAAAAAATTTAAGAAATTGTTCCACAAAAATCAGCTGATCTGGTGATTTGATGATTAATAACAAGCAGATGAACCAATCCTTTGTCAATATACTTTTCTGAGAAGAAATAGGGAGGATACCTCAAAATCTTTTTCTTATGCTCAGACAACTGGAAGTTACCAGAAACAACTAAGAAAGGAGTCATATTTTTCAATTCCAAACCCCAACATTTCATTTAGCCCACTGCAGTTAATAACACACCCCTGAGCACTGTGAACAGAAGTTGCAGAACACATTACCAGTAAAGGACAAGAGAAATTTAGAAAAATTATCAAAATGTATACCAATATGGTTTATTTCAGTACTCGCTTATCTCCCATCATTTATCTTCTCTTTCTTCTTCTTTTTTTTTGTTTTTTTTTTAAGAAAAAGGTCAAGAACAAAATATGTTTAGCCCTTTCCAGCCAAGAAAGACTGAAGACACCCATAGACCCATGTTGCTGTTGAATCACCTTCCCAAACCTAACCTGACATCCTTATTCAACATGGTTTTATTCAACTAGCCAGAATTATAGCCATTCTTGAAAGACAGAACACAACTCCTGTGTCTTGTAACTAAAATAAGTTATGGCAAGCCCAGACTTCAGTAAAACCAAAAATTGATAACAAATTTATCTCACCCCCTGTATTCCAATTACTCAAAGGTTGACTAAAGTGCATCATAAAAGAATGGTGAATATTCCTCTGGGTCCATGGACTTTAGTGGAGGAGCTGGGAGAATCTTCACAGAGCACGGGAAGTGGCTGGATAGAGAAGGAAGCAATCATTACATGACGGGCTTCAGTATCCTTGCAGGATCTTGGCAATAACCAAGCTGTTCTATGTCAAATGCTTATTCAGGAAAGAAACAAGTGCACTAGAGCTTTCTGTCAAATACACATAATTTGCAGCAATGTCTCTGAAAACACTTTCTCATGGAGATCAATGCCATTATTAAGCTTCATGTGCTTCAAAAGTAAAGACAGGAAGCAGGATGGATTCAAATCATCATGGGCTGTCTCTTGCACAGGAGAGAGAAAACATCAGTAATGCAGTGATAGTGATTGGTATCACAATCATACTTGGATGAGAAGAAAAGTTAGATCCCAAACCCAAGCCTCAGTCTGGACACTGTGAGAATGCAGAGAAAAGTGTCATCTTGATTCCCAGTGTTAATGTGGTGAGGGAATGGATATGCCTATCACAGCCAGAATTGCCACCAGTGAAGTAGTGTTGGACACTCCTAATTTTAAATGCCCAACTAGAAGTATATCAACTTGATCTGATTTTCAGAAAGCAGCAGGATCTAAAATCCAAGACTTTTGGAGACTGGCCTGTAAGCTGCCCACAAAATCGGGCAACAAAATCTTCTCTGATGATCAGTAAATATATTAGTTACTTCATCACTTCTTGAGTAACAATGACAGAGGAGCCAGAGATTACAGTAATGTCAGAAGATAGGACTGCAACACTGGGAAACTCTGGAAATCACAGAGACACTGGTGACAGCGGGGAAACTGTTAAACTAATGAGGAAGAAACTTGAGGAGAAATATAAAAAGTCCTCCATTCCAGCCCACACAGTAACTGTAGAATTACCCTTCCCATTCCTGCTACTGAATGCAGTAATTTCTTGATCTCAGACTTTCAGACCATTAACAAAATAAATCAAAACAAAATAACACAAGAATGAACATGGAGTGTACATGTTTATCAAGGGAGTTTAGAGGATTTTGTTCCCCTGGTCAGCTCTTGGGTACACTGCATGTAGCCTCATCACAATCAACCTCTGACCCCGCAGTCTCCAGCCCCGTCCAGTGTCAGTATGAGATACGATCCAGTCCCCTGAATGCAGAAGCTCCTTGCACTAAGCTCCATCTGCAGTCATTGCTCAGAACTGGTGAAATGTGATCTTTTCTCCTGTAACATGGTTGCAAAAGCACGATGTTTCTCTAACCCTCCCAAAACTCTTTTTTCATTTTGATTTTTTCCTCCTGATCCAAAGGCACAGCACAGCACATCTAATCAGATGCAAAAAGTATGTTTGTGAGAGGAAATTGAGAAAAGTATTCTTAAAAAGTTGCAGTATCTCTGACTGACCATTTTTGCAATTGGATTCACTTTATTACTTACTCTTGCATATAACTTCACACTCTATACCCTTTCACTCTCGATAATGCAACTTACTGTTCAAGGTCTATCTGCCTATGATGATTTTGTCTTTCTGTATGCTCTGTAATATCTGTAAAACTGTGTGGCATCTCTGTGAACACTTTGGGAAACCTTTAGCAAGTTCATCTTTACATTCCTTTTCTCATTGAAACTCATCCATCCGAAGACTTCCAAAGCAGCAGTACAATGAGTAGTAATATACCGTTGTTTGAAACACAAATTTACTGTTAAAATGTGGGTTTTTTTCTTCTGAACAGAAAGAAGAGGCACTACCTACTTAGTAGCCTGATTGAGTGATTAACGTGGAGTATATATAACTATTTCTGCTTGTGCATTCAGCAGGTCTTGTGACAAAGACTTATAATACTGACACAGGGTAAGAAGTTCGTGCTGATCCTCTTGTCTTAGCATGAAATCACATTTCCTTCATTCCAAAGGTGCTAAGAATTGACATTGTTAAATTAAGTTAATGGAACGTGCAAATGTTCTGTCTCCTTTGGAACAACAGGACACAGTTACCCACTGGGTTGTCTGGTTTTAGATATCTATGGTTGAAACAATTTTAAACAGTATATCTTTTGGGGTCAGAATGTAAAGAAGGTAAGCCAAAAGAAGTGGCAGCTGAAGTAATAAATATCCCTCAGAATAAAAGGGATCAGCACAGCATATTTTTAGATGCTTGGGAATGGGACCCAAAAAGAATAAAACTGTGCAATCAAGGACACTGCTTCCCCTTCCAATCACATACACACTCTCTATATTGTATGTAATCACTCACAGTTATGGAGTCATTTCCTTAGAAGTTCTAATGGAACCACGTTTGGATTCCAAAATGTGTAAGCAATGCATTAATTTGATACTACAGAAACTTTCATCAGAGGTCCCTGACCAAAATATTCAGCACTATGAATATGGTATCTTTCCTTCAGTCCCTTCACAGTTTTCCACCTGGTATGTTTTTCAAGGATGCATATTAGCTTAGAAAAGAAAGAGAACAGATATTATATTAGCCTTAAACTAATAATGAATCTTGGCATGACTTCACTGTCACATTAAGGAATATATTTCAAGATAAGTAAAAGGAATCTTGACTAATTTTATTGTTTCTGATAAAAGGCCTGTAGAAGGAAGAGTGGGTGGCTGAATAAGATCTCACAAAACAGAATGTATGACACAAAGGCAAATGCGTTAAGTGAAATGAAAACTCAGTATGTTATCACTGAGTCACACATTGACAAGCACATCTGCTGACACAGAACATAGAAAATACTAAAAGAATCAAGTATAATGACAAGTAAGCCCTTACAGAAGCAGCAAAATGCAAAAAGAGTTAAAATCATTACACATAAAGGGGAAAATCAGGTAACACCCACACAATCTGGCACTCATGCAGTCATTAGGACAGACAGAAACAAAGAAGTCATTTAAAAGCCACCACTTGTGGACTGAAGTGTAACAACCAGATATTTAGTATTAGTATTAATATCTGAAACTCCACCTTGTTTGAAAAATCAGTATAGTTTTGAATGGCTGTCCTCTGTATGACTGATAATACCAAATGAACATATGTTACAGCAATATAGGACTACAGTAACATATATATATATGGAGACCTAATGATTGTTATTTCACTTTTAAAAGTCACTATGCCCTAGGGCACAATTACCAGACAATAAATTCCTACATGCTACTGAAGTTTAGAGATTAGTGTTTGCCAGTCAAAGCATGAAAACCCATTTACACCTAATAAAATAAGGCTAATTAGCTCTTTAAATAATAGGAAATGTCAGTTGGGGCCACAAAAGGCTGTGAACAATAACTAAACCCACCCCCCAAAAAATTAACACGAATGTTTAAAGGCTTTAATTGTTTGCCAAGCCATCCAAAAGAGAAGGAACTTCCTCTAAATAGTGAAAACAACAGGTAGTGGTAGAAACTCATTGAAGTACAGTAGGGTGTGTCATTCCAATCTGTACACTTCTTCACAGATCGATTTAGAAAAATCCCGTACATACTCCACCGAAATTCAGTGAGGATTTGGAGCACAGTACAGCTCTTTAGGACATGTTTTGGCCTTGTCCAGTTATGGGATTGCAGGTGAGTTGAAGAGTATGTCTGAAACCCAAGGTAGATGTTCTCTGCAGTGTGCCCTGCACTTCCCATCTCCCAACGCTCGACACCTGTTGGAAGATGCACGTCTCCCCACCACCCACAGCCCTGTCTGTCTTTCCTAGGGAATCGAGGGCACAGCAGGAGGATTAGATGGCTATGAAGTCTTGCTCTAACATAAAGTCCGGTTGCAGCTATGCATATTCCCAGACCTCTAAATTGGAAAAGCTCAAGCCCTTCATTGAAATATAACAATAATGAAACATTCAAATGCTTTGGATTTAGGACTCTATATGCTCACTTGAAAGTTAAGTAATGCAAGGAAGGAGCTGGACAATAGCACCAGTGTGATATGCCACCTGAACAGACAAGTGACTTCTCTGTATTTGTGACTGCAGCCATTGCTTTTCATGAGGAGACCAGAATGGTCGCCGAGGCAGGACCTCTCTATAGATATACCCAGATATCTGAGTAGTTCTTTAAAAACACTATAAATATTTCTTCTGTTAATTTTAACTGCTTCTAGTGTTATCATTCTGTATTCTCTTATTTTTTTCTAGCTTTGAATTTCAGAGAGGTTGAAGTGATCATTATTGAGCACCTATATAACGAGACTAACAGCAGCATTTCTGACTGATTTCATGGTTTAGTCTTCTGCTCAGTGCTTATAATCTGACAAAATGTATCATTCAAAATCGAAACTAGTTGGTGAAGACATGCTTTCTGCTGGTATGAACTGCCAAATATAAAAGAGGTACAACAAAAGTTGATTTTTCCCTGAGATTCTTGATTTTGCCAAAATTCCACTGAGCACATCCCTCACCTGAAGCATTCAGCACATTTCACAAATGTTAGTGAGAAAAATTCTTTTAGTCAGCTGGACATTTAGAAGACATATAATAAAATAATATGTTGCATTAAGCAGTGATAAACTAATGAATAAATTATGAAATGCAGTTTTGAAACCAAAAAGGTATTTGAATAAAAGTTCAAAGGCAGTCAGTGTTTGCTGAACTTATGGATTTTTCACATTCTGGATTTCTTCTTGTTCATGGCAAGAGTCAGCCTTCAGGCAATGAACAGAAATGATCTTGCGTGGTTATATATATAAGCAGGACCTGCTTAGTGCTTGTGATGTGTGTCTGGTCTTTTATATTGCCTGCTCTGCATTAGTATTCCCACGCAGCAGTGAATGATAGCCATGCACTGCATCAATAAGAGCATAGCCAGCAGACTGAGGAGAGCGGTTTCCCTCCCGTTCAGCACTTATGAGATAAATCCAAGCTACTGTGTCCAGTTTGGCAATCTTCAGTACAAAGAGACAGACTAGAACGAGATCAGTAGAAAGGCTACCAAAATGTTTAAGAGGGATGGGTACATGACTTAGAAAGTGAGGGTGAGAGACTTGGGTTCATTCAGCTTGGAGAACAGAAGCCAAAGGAGGGATCTGATTGCTGTCTACAACTAATTAATGGGTGGTTATAGAAAACAGATTCTTCTCAGAGAAGTATGTTGCAGTTGGGGAGATGTTATTAGATATAAGGGAAGAACCTTTCCAATGAGGTGCTCAGGTGGGAAAAGAGGCTGCTGCAGAATCCAGATCCTTAGAGATAATCAAAGATCTGAGCAACATGATGTAATTTCAAAGCTGACCCTATTTGGAGTGGGGGAGTGGGTTTAGGCCAGAGGAAGTCCTACGATCCCTTCAACTGAAATTATCATATGATTGTATGATTTACAGGATCATGACAGGAACACAATGTGGCAAGACACATGATGAAATCCAGTTCAAGCAGTATTCAAGCACACATTTGAATTATTGCTGAAACACAATCAAGAAATAAATATAGCAGTGTTACACAGGGACATAAAGTGCCTATATACAGCTTCCAAATTGTTTGAAAAGGAGAAGGATGTTCTGTCTAGCCTTCCAGGTTAGAAGCAAGGAGGTATTTGTCATTTGTCATTTCCAACATTTTTTATAGGCTCTTTTGGGGCAAATACCTGAATCTTACTATAAATCAGCTGCTGACTTATTAAGTAACAGGATAAATCCGTTATTGCTTAGATATTTGTGAATTCTCCAAATAATACTAAAAGACAGTTCACAAGTGGATGCCAACAGGGCAAAGAAGAGGACACATCTCCTTAAATTCTGAATCATTTGTCTGATTGTAAGACCAACCATGCCATAAGAGCGTCATTGACAGCAAAGCTAGGAGGTTTAGCTCCAGGGTAGGCATCTATCATGTAGACATCTGCTTTTGGTTAGAAGAGTCTCTCCTGGGAAGATATGATGCAAAACTGCTTCCTCAAGCCTTCAGATGCAGCATGAATCAGAACAGAATAAAAAGTAGGATGGATGATTCTTTTCCTCAGTGTCTTAATAATTGCACTTGATGAGGGTTTTTTTTTGACATTTTTGCATTGACAAAAACATTGTAATATCTGTATTAAAAAACCCTAGATTATTATAATCATAAAGCTGTCCCAATGACTTACAAGAAATAAACTTCTGGATGAAAAACAAATGGTTCAAATTAAGCTTGGGTTATATATGAATGATGCTTGGGAAAAAGTATCTTTGGAACTGTCCTAGGACAAGTACATTGACCGCTTACAAACACAGAGATTTTCGCCAGTTCTTTAAACAGCACAAATCCCTTGTACTCTTCCATTTGCACTGCAGTCTTTGAATGCCAAAATCACCACAAAAGGGAGACATGACTTCTTCCATATGCCATTTAGTAGGCACTGTGCCCTCTATTTCCAAGTGGTGGTCTGTCTGCCTGAGTTTTACACACATCCCAATGTGATTATTCTTCAGGTGAGTCTGTAGGTGAAGCAATATATAAGAGAATCAAATTGAGACTCCACCCTGAGTTTAGTAAAAGATAAAATCCATCTTAGAGTGAAACTCCTCTCCCAATTACTTTATCATTGATATAAATGTAAGAAGTTGTCTCAAAAGCGAATGATTTACCAGCTTATCTGCTGCCAAGACTATTTTCCTAACCACGCTTCTAGAAAAATCCATATCAGCTCTCTCTTCTGACATCTTCCATTTTGGCATTCTTTCTGGAATTACAGTTAGCCTGACTTAATTTAGTCAGCATAAAGATGATCATAGAATCATTTAGGCTGGAAAGTACCTTTAAGATCATTCGATCTGCCAAGTCCACCACTAAATCATCCCCCCAAATGCCACATTTTTTTAATACTTCCGGGGTAGTGACTCAACCACTTCCCTGGCCAACCTGTTCCTACGCTTGATAGCCCTTTCAGTGAAGTAATTTTTCCTAATATCCAGTTTAAACCTCCCCTGGCTAACTTGAGGCCATTTCCTCTGATCCTGTTGCTTGTTACCTGGGAGAAGAGACCAGTCCTCCACCTGGCTACAATCTCCTTTCAGTAGAGAGTGAAAAGGTTCCCCCTGAGCTTCGTTTTCTCCAGACTAAACAACACAGCTCCCTCAGTCACTCCTCCTAAGACTTGTGCTCCAGACCCTTTACCAGCTCCATTACCCTTCTCCAGCACCTCAATGTCTTTCTTGTAGCGAGGGGCCCAGAACTGAACACAGGAATTGACATATGGCTTCACCAGTGCCGAGTACTGGGAGGACGATCACTGCCCTGGTCCTGCTGGCAACACTATTGCTGATACAGGCCAGGGTGCCATAGTCCTTCTTGGCCACCTGGGCACACTGCTGGCTCATGTTCAGCCACTGGTCCTTTTCTGCTGGGCAGCTTTCCAGCCACCCTTCCTCAGGCCTGCAGCACTGCATGGGTTTGTTGTGACCCAAGTGCAGAACCTGGCATTTGGCCTTATTGAACCTCATACAGTCGGCCTTGGCCCATCAATCCAGCTAGTATGGATCCCTCTATAGAGCCTTCCTACCCTTGATGTACACATCTTCTACAACTGACTTACATTTTTATAAGCATATGTCTGTATTCTCAAAGGCATTTTAAATCCACATCACTTGGCTAAGACACAAAAAATTTAAAGGTTATAGGGCTGGTCTATAGCCTTTATCTCTTGACTTTTCTTAAGCTTGGACTATCAGTAAAAATGATCTTTTCATTCTCTCTATGTATGTCACCTAGCAGAATCTGACCCTTGTCCTATATAGCAATGACTGCATATTTTACACTAATAGATATATCTAATATTGATTAGCATATTTTTTTTTTTAAACAGAAAACCTACATGGGAAGAAAATTACTTCTAGTTTAAAAAAACAGTAAAATCTGTGTATTCCAGGAAAAGTAAAATCCAGGACACAAAATGATCACAATTCACTTGTCACTGCTGGCAGATTTTAATGACCAGATGTAATTCAAAAAGCTTAAACCCCATACTGATCGACTTTCAGGAAAATCATAGGGTAGATCCAAGCAGATAAGAACAGCAAATATATCACTGTAGCTTTCCACCAGATTCTGGACTGCTAAGAGTTCTTGGGCAACTCCACTGAATCAGTGTATGTGAAGCATGTGGGCTTCCTTATGCCACTGCCTGGTTTCCTCTTCCTTGAGAACAATGCCATGAATGGGACTGGGAGAGCAGGAGAGCATCCAGCCCTGCAGGACAGCTATTCACCCTGCTCCAGCCAGAAGCCTCTCAGCATTTCCACTCTTTCACACGAGTACCAACTTCAGACAGGGATGACATCATTTTAACCACTTTTCTCACATTTAAAAAAGTCAGAATTAGTCAAAACAAAAACAGCAACCATGTGTGCTCAGGGATGTGAGCGGAGAAATAAAGATAAACAAATCTGCTGTCTTGCATATCCTACCAGCAGTTCGTCTCAGCATGATCCTTAAAAACAGCAGGGTGCCTAGCCTCAGCTTTTATCAAATAACATTTATAGGACACCCAACATTCCCTACCAGTGGACCACAAAGAATCAACAGGGAACTAATAGGCTGTCCTTTATATTTGAAATGTTAGGATCCAGCTTACTCAAAAAAAACTATGATGTATTTTATTTTGTTTTGTTGTGTTTCACAGCATGGGAAAGAATGGATGAGCAGTGACCCATACATGCTTACTTATGAAAAATTGTGGTTCGTCTTACATGCATATTTATGAAAACAACTTTGTGTAATGACAAATGCCCTTCAAAATCGCAGTTCTGTATCTGCACAGACACAAGAAGTTTGCTGTGAAGTCTGTTTTAAGGGAATGTCAGTTTTTCAGTATAGGAAGAGGGAAGGAATGCTCTAGCATGTCTAGACAGATGTGTTCAGGGGTGTTGGCCCTAGACAGCAGAGGATATATGGCCTTTAAAGAGCACAAAGATTGACTTTGCTATAAAAGAACAATCCACTTCCTGAAGAGGAAGATACACTGAATTTTTAGGAAAATGCAGACTCAGTGTGAGCTCCAAGGAACACTGATCTAGAGGGGAAGGAAGAGACTAGGTGTGAGAACTAAACATTATCTACCTATAAACTTTGTAATTAAGGCTCATAGCCTGTTATAAATGACTCCTTATACAATCTTCACCTAGATGACAAGAAGCAAATACTTTATTTTATGTCTTTATTGTTTTCCTCTTCTGCTTCTCTCCTGCTTTAGAAGAACAATCAACTTGTAAAGTACACCTGTAATATGGATTTCATTGCTAGTAAAGAGAAAAGCCAAAGTGGAATATGCATTGCAAGAGAAGAAAAAGGCTCTGTGCTCAGGAAAAGACAAAGAAAGTAAGACACTACAGAGATAACCTGATAACATAGAGTGATTTCCCGATGAGGTCCTATAACTCCATGCTTAGACTCTGACACCCTGGACTGTCAAGGCTTCAAGGAAAAGCTGGCACTGTTACATTCACAGAATTAATACAAAAAATAGGAAATGTTTTCCAAAATTTGATGACATATTTTGTACAGTCAGCAAGTTATATTTCACTACAGGAAAATTCAGAAAAGCAAGAAAAATATGTGAGAGGGAGACAATGGAAAACTGGTTTTTGGCTTTCTTATATCAGTAAGTAAGCACATAACATCCTTCCTTTGGCTACAAGACAGCTATGTTTTCTCAATACTTTATCGTGAATAAGCACAGATGAATGCTCAAGGAATTCTCTTCCATATTTCTCATTGTGGCTTTTAACTTCTCAATAAATGCACTGAGTTGAGTTTCTTTCTCCAGAATTTTCCAAATGATGGAATTATTTTAGCAGTATTACAAAGACTAATGTATTATCATAACTCAGTAGCTTGTGGTTTTAAAATGCTAGGAAAGGAAGTGGGGGGTAGGACAGATGTCAAATCCTTTGAACAGAGAAATAATCCTGAAATCTACCCTTCTCTTTCTAATTGCCTAACATTCACCTCTTATTATGTTCAAATATGCCAGACAGTGGTTAATAATAGATAAGTGTATCTAGAATGAGGGCCAAACACATCATTTCATGCTCCTTATCTCTGTAATCTTGCTTCAGAGGAATTCTCTTCTTCTTCTGGAATCTGGAGCGACTTTTTGGGAAACCACAGTGATGCCAAATGCAGTTAGTTATCAGTCCCCACAACATGTGTGAGTTGCTGCTGGAAGCAGAGCAGATGAAGATATCAACTAACAGCAGATTTTTTTCCATAATATCTGTCATTACACTAAAGAAGGCATGAGCTCATGGTACATTGGGTATGAAATGGCGGATGAATAACTTCACAAGGCTTTAAGGAAAAGTGCCAGAAACATGGGAAAATGTGGCATTGAAACAGAATACTAGATTAGTGCACTAGCCTCTCATTCTCAGACTAGTAAGAAAATAGCCGAGATCATTAATGAATGAATTGGTGGTCTCCAGTTACCAGACCTTCCGGAACATATCTCAAAGAATGAATGTAATTTTCAGTCTGTCTTTGAAAACCTTCCAGGAAAGTGTGGAAGCACATGTTTTATGCTGGGTCTGAGTACTGCCTCAAGGAATAAACAAAATGTGTTGGCAGGCTGAGCTAAAGAAGAGTAATGTAAAATTCTAGGTACACCTGATGTCTACAATCTTTTCTTTAATTAAAGAGTGGGAAAATGCTGATCTAGAGGCTTTGGAAACACACTGGATATATTTTGTTTTAAGAATTTTTGGGAAAACGCTGGTATAATGTAGTCTTGTGTCTGTATGGTGAAGTCTGGTGCTTTAGTCCTGCATTCATAAAAATGTATGTAAAATAAGACAGTATAGAAACATATTTAAAAAATATCTTCCATTCTAAGGGAGAGAACAGTTGAAACACCTCACCAACCAATCCCAGTGCTACTTGTCAGCATATATAGAAAAGTAGGTTGCTTCTCTTTGACACTGTGCAGATCCACATGTCCCCCCTCAACTATAAAAAGAAAACTCTGGTCTCCTTTAGACAAATCTTGTGCACTGAGAACCTACAATACAGCACATCATTTACAGTATGATCCTTATTTATGCTCTTTAGACAGAAATATCCCAGAGGAGAAGTCTCCAGACACTCTTCCTTCCTCTCTTTTTCAAAGGATTTTTTTTTCATCTTTTCAGGATGGTCAGCGTGCTATTCCCAAACAGAAGAAAAAAGCTTTAGCTTTTACTTCAATCAGATTTAGTAGCAATCTAGAGGGAAAATCAAATTTGGAAAAAATAAAAATCATAATTTTAATGCAGATATTGCCGGTGTAGATTCAATTTGTAACCAGGACAAACCCCCCAAAAAGAGTATTCTTCCTCGGTTTTCAAGCAGAATGAGAAGGAACAATTGAATGGTCATTTTGAAGAAATCTATAGAATAGGAAATGTCTATTTCCAAGGCGGCAGAAAATTTAAGAGATGAATAGCCTAAATTTCATAATTTAGGTAATTTTCATCCTCTGATTCTCATAGAATCAGCACAGCAATCACAAATCACTAAGGATTTTTAGTAAATCTTACAAATATTGATTTTATCTGTTGGCTGGTGGTATACCTAGGAACTATATTTAGGAAAGAGAGGGAAAGAGTATTTTAGATAACAGTAGAGTCAATAATCTGATTATAACAATATGCATAATTTTATAATAAACTTTGTAGGACAGTGTAGTTAGGCACTGGGTAATTAAAAAATAACACAGACTGAAAGAAACCCCAGTTTGCTAAGAGGAGGCTATGTCAAAGCGTTAAAATATCCTCCCTTGACAGTAAAAAAGGAGATTTTGAAAATAGTAAAGCACAGCTCTTATCTAGCATAATTTTAGTTTAGTATTTGTTACAACGTCACAAGGAAAAACACTGTTTAAGATAGAGAAGAAGGGTGTAAATGGTAGAACTGAAATTTGAATAAAGTATTTTTCAGACAGAAGACTACAATGAAGTGCCTCGAAATGGGAAGATTCAGCCTATATTGGAATTCCTTTGGAATTGCTTTTAGGATCAGTCTTTTTTAATATTTCCACAACTGATGGTCCCTCAAGAAATAGAAATTTGTTAATTAAAGTTAATGGTGGCCCAGAAAGACATGAGGTCTCAAACTAGAGGAACATCAGATTAATCACACACAAATTACCTGAGAATAATAGAAATGTAGCAGAATAAAACAGGGTCTTTGACTAGAGATTATGATTAATACTTTCTACAGCAAACTAAGTGCTTCTGAGTTAAAGATCTGCAGTGATGACAAAGCCTGAGAGTATCCTATGAAGCACCAGTGTGAAGCAACTATGAAAAAAAGAAAATGTGATCCTACACTGTATGAGAAAAATTGTATTACTGTAGCTGTGTAGGCACTGATGCAGCCTCATCTGAAGCACTCTATAAATTTTTTAAGACTACTCATGTGAAATGTAAAATTGGAGCATGTTCTGGGAAGGGTTGCTGGGATTATCAAAGGAACAGATGACCTGGAATCTTCATATCCTCTTCATGGAAGAAGAACCACGTGAGCTAAAAGCGACCAGAAAAAATAAGATTCCTCTGAATTATTTCTGTCCAGACACAAAGTTTTCATGACCAGAACAATGAGGTTTGAGCACAACTTCCCCCAATAAGAACAGTTAGAGAAGAAGGAAGAAGAATGGGATCAAGTTAACTTAATATTCAAGTCTATGAAGACGTTACGAAAATAATTAAGTAGCACAGCTCTTTGTAACAGCAGTGGACAGGACACAGTGAGCCAAGAGGAGCCCTTGAATCCAAATGTGATCCTATGTCGACCTCCCTCCTCCTCCATATCTCCCTTGAGCCCGTATATTACTTTGATCTGCCCACTCTGATCCTTCACCACAAAGGTATTCACACAAATTTACTCTCAGAGGAGGATATGACAGTCTGTCTTGAAATGTCCACTGTATATATTTCCCAAACCCTTTCAGGACTGTTTGCTTCTTTGAATAAATGGCTTGGGGTTTGTTTTTCCGGTAATATTTAACAACTTTAAAAAGTCCTTCAGAAGAAGAAACCACACAAGTTTTCACAGTTAATTTGCATCTTCTTGGTTCCAGCCTCAATCAAATTATTTAAGTTTTTCTCCTTTTCTTCCTTTTCTTTTTTTTCTTTTTTAAATATGGTTTGCCACTCTGAAGCTAACCCACAATCTTCCTCTGCAAAAATAGAACTAAAAATAGAGAATTTGCCTGGTATAATGATCTTAATTTGTTTCCTTTCTCTTTAGTTTCAGTTCAATACATTAAATACAAAACTTTCTACAATACTCTAATGGTATGTGCTTCAGTAACTTTGTGTAAAAAAACTTGTATTAGCTCTTTGCTGCAACATTCTTTACTTAATAAGTATAGAGCTGCCACTCTCAATTTACTGACAGCTTCTGTCACAAGCATGATGCTATATAAACTGTACAGGAAATTTCATTGTAACAAAGTTCCAGCAACACACATTCATCATCTTTCAGCAATAAACCGGAGCATAGGAACGTGATTTAAGCTGTTAGTATGACACACATAGCAAAAAAGTATTTAATGTCATAAAACAGGTAGCCATAAAGGCTCAGAATTAAGAGATGCAATACAAAGAGCAAAAGAAGTTAAGCCCATTGTGTGGAAAACCTGCAGTAAGGAAGTACTAATAAAATCATCCACGGAAAATGTACAACCGTAGTTTCAAAAAAAAAGAACAAAAATAAAATTCTCAAGACATGATTTTCCCTGTAAAAACAATTAACTGCCAACATCCTTTACAATATAATAACATTGAAAGTAGTAAGAACTTTTCCTGAAGAAACACCGTACCAGTTGTCCAGTACAAAAACAATGTTGTTCTTTTGCTCCAGCCTTGACTCGGTGAGTTCCGCTCTATGGGATCATCTCATCAACGTGGAACTCCCTGAAAAGTCAAGCAAGCTCCCTACAAATGTCAGAGCTTGCACACAAGCCTACTGTAAGCTACAACCTCTGTTTACCTACAAGATAGCAAACTGCAGTTTTCTGTCAGAAATGAGTCATCAGATTTAAACCCAAGCCCAAGCCTGGCCAATGATAGGGAGGCTCTAGACCTTCTTCTGATTTTTCTGTCTAAATCTAGGCGTAACTGGCTCACAACCTGAGGAGTTCAACACATAATTGCCTTCAGAGTTTTGAGTCTTAACTATTTCTAAGCCAGCCTCCACCATGCCCTCTGCATGCCTAATTCTTAATTAGCACATTGTGGTTGGATCAGAAACTTTGCCACGATTTCTTTTTTAAAATCACAGAAAATGCACATGGAAAAATTTTTCTGTTGATAGTGTCTTAAAGGGAAAAGAAAAATTATTTTTAGTGATGCCTATATTTTTGCTGTAAATGCCTATTTTCTGTGCAAAATGCCAACTTTTCAGTTTGGTGATTATGGGTTCATTTATTGTATGCAGCTGTAAGAGGAAATTAATGTGACTTCTGATTATCTTGCTGCTTAATGGATATGGTTATGAGTCAGAGCAGTCTCGGACTCCCCTTTTGCTGCTAGGCATTTTGGCAAACTCTTGGGTGATTTTTTTTTTTTTTTTCCCTGCACAGTAGCAGGAATGGGAAGTAATGTTCCATTCAACTCTTTCAGCTGTGACTACTATTAATTATATTCAAGGTTTCCTTAGGAAGACACTCTTACAGGAAATGTGCTCTTAGTCTCACCTATATGTGCAGAGTGGTTATGCCTCTGGGAGGCAAATCGCTTCAGGCTAAGGTGAAAGACAAAAATGTTTTCCTGTGAATTCTCGTGAGGGGCCTGGTTTCAGATCTCAACTGTCAGGTCCTGACTACATGAACACTGGCTAGGTTAAACACTGGACTCAGGCTGCAGGATTAGTTTAAGATTAATATTGTCCAAAGGAGGCAATATAGTTTACTGATTCTTCCATTAATAGGGAAATATGCCTACCAGCATTCCACCAAGTACTGCCCATGTAGCTTCAGCTGTTGTATATACCTTACTTTTTATCTTTCGACCTTGTATTTTTCATAATTCTCAGCATTATGGGTGAAGAGAAAAAGTACTCAGAACCAGCCACGAGCATCAGAGCGAGGACGAGTAGAGGCGGCTGGCGAGCGCCGAGGAAGGCAGGCGCGGGGTGTTTGGATACTGAGCACCCCCTAGTGACCGGCTCTCCCAGCGCAGCCTCCTGCTTTTCTGAGTCTGCACAAAGACCGCAGACGAATCCGGATTCGCAGAATACGAACAACGGATTAGTACAAAGAAAGTAGTCCTAGACTCACAAGAGCACTGACAAGCTAAAAAATAAGTCATCACTTCAAGATAACAAGGACTCTTTTTTAATCCAACCACTTTGTTTGACTTACCAAAAGAGGAACCGAAGACACTTCTACAGATATACCAGCTTTTTACTTAAAACTTGCTAGTGACTTATTAATCAAATAATGGATTGTCAGTATTATTTCCCCACTAGATGCTACAGCACGTTAAAAAAAGTTTACATTTCATAGAGAGATACCAATGTACTCTTTTTGGTCATCTGTTGGACTGCTTGCTACTTTTGAATCATGGGGATGGGGAAGTTTTGATCCAAGAAAATCCTATGAACTGTAGAGTTTTCTGGTAAACAAACAGAAAAAAACCAATCTACTTCGACAATATGTGGGATTCTTTTTTTTTCTTTTTTTTTTCTTTTTTTTTTTTTTTTTTTTTTTTTATCCCTGCAACAGTAACTTTTTTTCTAAATACTTTCACCAGCTTCAGGAAAGGGTGGGTTAGAGTCAGGGGTTTCCTGAGGCTTTTCAGAACACGGTTTTAATGTAGCCCTGTGTTCAGAAGAGCCCCTAGAGAGTCTTGTTTTGGAACACTCTGACGCCTACACGTTATTATCTTTGCTACATTTTGCAGTTTTGTGTGAAATTTATTTTTAATCTTTAACAAAACATGTCCCTGTTTATCTTAAATTCAGAAAAGGTTTAATAATGTAAAACAAAATAACTTTTTAAATAATTAAATTTACAATGAATGCCAAAACATAAAAGTATAAAGCAAGTTAACAAGAAAGGACTTAAAGATCAAAGGAAATGTGTTTATTTGATTTGATTAAAAACAAATAAAAAGTACTTTCACTTTAACAAGTTATAACTGGCTGTTGACAGAAACCAGTGAAAGAGTTTCCCAGTCCCACAGGATAAAGGTTTTTTTCTGATAGAGGTTCACGTACTCAGAACAGATTGCCCACTGATATGTTAAAGGAATTAGATTTTGAAAAGTGACAAAGCTGCATCAATATTAAAAAAACATGGATACAAAGGCAAGTTTCTTTGGAGAACATACTCCTTTTGCTACCATTAAATAGCACTGGTGGTATAAATCAATAGGTATTTCTATATTTCATCCCTCTACACACAACAGAGCTCTGGGGATGGTAGAGGTAAAATGTACCACTTAATTTAGTAGAAAGGCAGGATATATTAGCTCAAAACCTATTTTAACATAGCAGTAGAGTTCCCAGAAGAAAGCTGGCTTCTGTAGATCTCCTCTTCCATAGGCAGGAGAGGCAGGTATGGGGTGGCCTTTGCCCCACTTGCCTCTGTCAGGACAAGTTTTGAATCCACTGGGTAAATCTCTTCCAGAGGCTTCAATGATAAATGTACAGACCTCATATGAAATAACGCCATGCTGGGATCCAGGCAAGAGAGAGCTAAGTAACTGGAACAGGAATATACTTTAAGTCAGGCTGTCTAAAACTTTGTTTAATGAGGTTTTTTGTTTGTTAATACCAATGAAACTACTAAAAGAGCAGTTGAAAGAGTATGGTTTTTTAAAAAAGAGTAAACACTTTCCTCATTGCTGTAAGATAAAAAAATCCATAGTCTAAGGATTGTTTGAAACCTCAGTGAAGTCCCCCCAACTAAACCAAAACAACCAGATCTGACGTTCCAAAATGCTGTGGTAAAAAAAAAATCCAGAAAATATTTGAAACTGTCATACATTTCAGACCTTCTCTACATAAAACGATGAAAAGAAATTCTTTAAAAAAATAATGATTTGGAGGTTATCTTTCAAGGCAACACATGAAATTCTTCATCTTAAATGTACAGAAGTAACCATTTTAGAGGAGCTAAGTAGTTATTTTCACACTAAAATTAGAGTGTCCACATACTCTTTTAAGAATGTTCACAGAAAAGAATGGCCTCTATAGCAATTGCAGTTACTACATCTCACTTTCTACCCTGTTACCATCAGCCTGGAAGATGCCTTCAGGTAGACTATCCAGATCTGCAGCCAGCAACAGTCCTGGCAGGGTGCTGCGTGCTGGGGCCGCTGTGCCTGGTGCAATGCCTGCAGGCTCCTGTCTGCACTCTGGTCAGCCTGGTGCTGGTAGCAGCCTTGAAATCACCTTGCACCACCGAGGGCAGCCATGCCTTCTGCTTTGGAGCAGTTGAAGAGCTCATCGCTCACCATGGGTTCTCGCTTCTGATCAAAGCTTTGGTCAGCCCAACAGTTGCTCATATAACTCAGATTAACTTGCAGTGGGGCTGCAGAGAGGAATCCAATCACTCACTGCTGAGATGCTCACTGTAAGGTCATTAAAACAAAGTTGCTTGTGAAAGAAATCAAGCCTTGCTCCAATTCAAAATACTTGGTAATCTGATGAGAAAAATATGTGTGTGATTTGTGTTTATGTCTGGAAGTTTTCCCTAGTGTGAAAGCCTTTAAAGGAAAACCAGTTCTTTCTTGCAATGTATGTTCTTTTATGTTATGCAGCCTAGACTGTGGATTGCAGTGATGTCAAAAATGTACATGAACTGATTGCATCCTGTCTGTGTCCTGCAAGAATGACTTTGAAAGTTAGATGTTTCATCTCTACAGTCATATCCTGATCAACAAACTCAGTCAATAAATAAATACATTTAGTGACAAACCTAGCTTTTTCTGTAAGCTGCAGTTAAACAGGAACTTGATTTGTTTTTTGTATTCACATCTATTCTATAATAATGAATCCAGCACCACAATAACCAAATACCCATTATAATTACAAGATCAGAGAAACCTTTGTGGTACTCATTTTCCTAAAAATGATTTAAAAAGACCCAGTCCTCCATTCTCATTCTTTTGAAGTCTTTGCTTTAAACCTAAGACCTAAGTACAAAGGGCCAGAACTGTGGTTGAGAATGTGGGGTTTTTTCAAGAGGTGGATGGATTTTGCCCAAGAAAGAGGAAAACAAAATATAAAGTGTATAAATTTTTCAGCTTTTATTTCCAAATCTGAGTGCCATATATAAAATTCATATTTAAATATTGTGTTTCTGTGCAAGATGTGGTGCTTAAATGCCTCATACAAAATTTGTAGCATCAGGGTAATTTGGCACAAAATCTTAAAGGGTTTTATGAACTACAGGTCTCAGAAGAAATACGTGAAATAGATATCCCAGACACGCATCTTTCAAAGTTCTTCAAGTGCAAGCTAATACTAATTCCGTTACTGTACAGTTACTGTGGCTATTAATACCTGCCTACTAACACAGCAGATTATATCCATCATTCTCAAAACTCATTTCCAGAGATTAACCTGCTTCAGGCCCATCCCTGTTGGTCACTGACAGAAGACCAGGGTCCCAAGGGCTGTCTCAGGTCTCTGCCAGAGCAGTGCACCCCGACACCTCATATGCACCCAGCGCTGCCTGGGAAGGCTGCATGGCCGGCCCAGCAACGAGGCTGTGTTTACCTCTGGAAGCGTCATGGCCTGGTTTTACTGCCTCAGGCTGTCAGCACTGTGATGCTGTTGGTGTCATCTAAGCAGCTTCTGCTGCCTGTGGTCCAGCGGGAGGGGATGGGTTTGACCAAGAAAAGCTCTCCATACCAGACACAACAACACAGCCACCCTGGTCTACCATGGGAAGGTGTTAGTCAGCTCCAGCTCCTGCCTGGAGCCAGGGCGGTACTGAGACAGTTGTTTTGCTGGCATGTGGGAACAGCCTGGAGTTTTAGCCTGGAGATGAGGAAACTCAGAGGTGACCTTATCACTCTCTACAGCTACCTGAAAGGAGACTGTAGTGAGGTGGGGGCTGGTCTCTTCTCCCCGGCAACTAGGACAAGAGGAAATGGCCTCAAGTTGTGCTGGGGGAGGTTCAGGTTGGACGTTAGGAGGAATCTTTTCACAGAAAGTGTGATTAAACATTGGAATAGTCTGCCCAGGGAAGTGGTGGAGTCACCATCCCTGGAGGTGTTAAAGGAAAGACTGGACGTAGCGCCATGGTCTAGTTGACAGGCTGGTGTTCGGTCATAGGTTGGAGTCGATGACCTCAGAGGTCTTTTCCAACCTGAACTGATTCTGTGAACAATGCGCTCGGTCGACGACCAACAACCTCGCGTGTAGGAAGGCCATTGCCAAGGACGTCACAGGGCTGGGAACGAGCCGCCGAGGGCAGCGGAGGCCAGGCGGGCACCAGCTCTCAGCCCCGCCCCTCGGCCGCGCTCGGCCCCGCCCGCCCTGCGCCGTGACGCCATGCGCCGTGGGCGGGGCGGAAGTGAGCGGGCGGCGGCGGCGGAAGTGGTGGCGCGCGTTGGGGGCTCAAGATGGTGAGTGCGGGCAGGGGCCGCGGGGTCGGGGGCTTGCGCTGGAGTGGAGTGGGCCGGACCGCTCTGCCTTCCCCTGCCTTGCCCCCCCCCTTTCCCCTCCCCTTCTCCTTCCTCTCCCCTTTCGGTGTCCTCGGTGGCGGCGGGGCCGTGCTGAGTCATGGGGGCTCGGCGCGGCCATGGCGGGCTCCCTCATGGGCGCGAAGGGCGCGTGGCGGCTGTGGATAAAACCCTTCTTCTGGGAGTGGGGCGGGACGAGGAGCCCCGGTGGTCTCCGGCCTCCCGCAGTCTGGGGGAGGGAGGTCATGGCTCGGCCCTCCGCGGTGGGCAGCGGTGGTGGGACCACTTAAGACAGGCTGGGCACTGTTGGGACTCTACAGTGTTGCTTTTGAGGAGTATGTAGTGATTTTTCTCCTTGCATTTGACTTTAACTTTGATTTTCCCTTGTCGAGTCCCCTAGGTACTGTATCTCTTTAATGCTTTCACTTAACAGCAGTCTCAGAAAAGTCTGGTCAGTGTTGAGTGTGCCAGTTGTATCTGTAAAACAGATATTTTAGGGCTGTCTTATAGCTCTGATGTCAATGGAAGCTAGTGCTTAGTACAAAAGACCTTAACTATAAGCATGATTTTTCTGTTGGATCTGACAGTGCTTCCGGAGAAAACTCCTGCACTGAACAGCTCATTACTGTCACCTTCCAGAATTTATTCTGCATTGGCGGATTGGTGGAGCAATTTGCGTGAACAATCCTAAAATCACTTCAGTAAAATCGTGTAGGTTAGCTTGAAATTAGTGCTCTGGGTTAATGTGGCTTTACTTAGTAAATGTGTGGACTTCTGGTGTTCTGCTACAAATTGCTATTTTTCCTTTGTTCTTTCAGCTAACTGGCATACTGGATTGCCTAAGTACACCTTGTCCTCTTTATGGCAGCCTCAAACCATGGCTAAAATCAATTAAATCTTACTTGACTACATCAGTATTGCAGTACATGAAGGAATGCTCAGACATGTTCCTTTCTGTCCTGTCAGCTCTCAGGACCTGCCATCCTCCTTTCCATCCCTGCAGCTCAGGGTGGGAACGAACAGGGGGTAATTGTAGTTTCAGCTGTTTCAACCAGATCCAAAAAATCTGTTATTGGGATCTTTAACTCTTACCAGACTCCCTGAAAAAATTCTAATTTAGTGTAGGGTTTGTGTTTTGGTGTTTTGAGGTTTTTTTTGTTTTGTTTTGCCTTTTTTTTTTTTTGTTTTTAAGAGACTCAAAAGACTAAGGCTTCCAGGACTACTTTAAGAAGTCTTTGAGCACTTTATTTCATTTGCCTGGCCTAATGGCCCGTACAAAAGGGGTCTGGTTGTGTTAAAGTAATCCTCACTTTTTTCTTGTTCCAGAATTCCAGAGGCACTGCTTCTCTGTTGAAGGATAGTATCCCACTTACTGAGTTTTCAGCTTCAGGGCCATTTGAAGGTCCCGATCTTCTGCGCAGAGGGTACGCTCTACTTTTACTTGTTGAATTGTGTCACAGACAATGATGAACATCAGATATAGGAAGAAAGTATGTGTTAATGTTGGCTTTTTAAAAAAGTTTCTTGCAAGGTGTGTCACAAAAGCTATAGCCTAAAGTCCACATATTTAATCAAATTCTCTTTCAAGCATGGATTTTCTGTGAAATCTCATTTCAAGAAGTAGCTGCTTTTAGTATACATGGATGTAAGTCTGTCTTAGCACTGTGGGAAACGGTTTAGTTTCAGCATTGGTATGAAATGTAGAAGTAATATAGTCAAAAGAATGGGTTTGGGGTTTGCCATTTTATGTAAGTGCCAAACTATTTAGATTGGTTATTTGTGTCTTGGATAATGAATCTGAAATAAGCTCATGGAGTTTTAAATGTCAGTAATACAGCTGAGTGGTGGGGGAGATATGTACAATATTCCATTGTAAAAGCTTGGAGAGTTTAAAATAAGATATAGAGTAGCTTGGAGATAAGTACATCCATTATGTTTTAATTTGTTAATATTTTTTCTATTTCTGGATGGAATCAAGGAAGAAACACTATCATTCTGTTTTGTCAAGCATAAAGGAACAAGAGTGCCTGAAATCAAAGTTCTTTTTCTTCAGATAGTGCTCTAGTTATAGGTCTTATTTGCTGCTTCACTATTAAGCTTTTTTTTGTTTTTTGTAGTTCAGGCTGTGCTAATTGCTGATTGTGTATCTCTGTGGGGTGGTGTTTGTATCTGACATTAGTTTGGGAATGCAATTTAAAAAAAAAGTCCCAATTAATTTGCAGTTAATTTTTTTACTTCTTTTGTTTGTTTGTTTGTTTGTTTGTTTGTTTGTTTTTAGTTTTACAAGTGTGAAAAGTGAATTGTTGCCCAGTCACCCACTGGAGTTGACAGAAAAGAATGTAAGTATAACATCAAAAGTAGCCATCTTCGCTCTTGGCTAATTATGAAGTTTAAATTCAAAATGCGGTAACCTGCGGTTACTGCTTGTGCAGTAACAAGTAATGAATAGTCTTGTCTTTTAACAGAATAAAGATATTCAAAACAGTAACATATTTTTTATACAAATAATGTTTTGGGCAAATTTATTTAATGTTAACCTCATACTTATGACTCTCTCCAAGTGTATAAACAGGCTTCCAAGTAGGGATTTGTGTGCTAAGGTTTAGTCATCTAAAAGTTATTGAGTTAGTTGTGTATGCAATCTCTATAGGTAGGTGAGAGACCCACCTGACACCTCTGGAAGGCTGATCCTCCCATTTTATCTGTAGGTTTACTTTATCTTTACTGTATCTTTATTTTCAGACTTTCAGTCTCATGTATTTTTTAATAAATTACTTGGTCCCAATCTAGACATTTTACACATACAGTCTGTCATAAGTGTGTGTGGTCTTGTCTGGCTTAGTCATCACTTGTGGACCATTAGGAGTGGCCTGTAGAAGCTAAAACCAGACAACTTGACAGCTAATTGAGCTGAATGTCCTCTCTAGTGCCTCTTTTGTCAGCAGAGAAGATACGATGTATCCAATCTATCAAAATATCGTGAAGAAGGATCTAGTGTTCCAAACTGCTAAGTTAAGCAGCATGACAAGGTCTGGCTGTAATGTCTAATATATTCTAATTTTAACCAGTGTTAGTGTTGCCTTGTGTTACAAGGATGATGTTATTGTGACTCCAATTTTATGAGCTTATTTATAAATACTATTAATGTTTCAGAGCTATTTGTCAGTTGATTTTTTTTTTTAAAACTTCTATAACCTAGTTTTTAACTCTGTTCTTGCTATATAAAACCTACATAATTAAAAGATCACAGGCTAGAGAGACAAAAATGCATAGAAATAATTAAAACAGGCAATGCGATCCCCTAAGAAGTATGCGAATCTTCTAAATTGTTTCTCCCACATTTTGTTTGGTTAGTTTTTCTGTAAGCTTATGGCCAATTTATCTAAGAATTATTTTCATGAATGGGAAAAGACTTACCTTAGCCTGAGATAGCCATGGTTGTTTTTACTGCCATAAGTGTTACAAAGGTTATTCAGGTAGCACTAGTAGAAACTCATAGTTCCTGCTATCAAGAGATCCTTACCCTCATAAAATAAAAGAAATGGAAAAATAATGTGACCAGAATTATAAGTTTGGGCTGAGGAATATAATCAATATTTTCTGCTGATTTTTGAAAAACACTCAATATATGCTGTTATGAAGAAAATGCTTGTTGTACCTTTTGGCTTGCGTTTTCCTGTTGGTTTTTGAGATCTCTTCTCATATGTGGCTCGATGTTTTCTTCTAATAGGCTTTTGTCATGGTGACTGAGTACAGGTTTCAGAATAAGAGATTTGTATTTTTTGGGTTATTCAAGCTTAAGCTTAACATTAAGTATAACTTCTGTGAACTTCAATATTCATGAGCTGGCGCTTTTTCTTTAAAAGACCCTCTACTGAATAGATTTTCTTTGTCTGATTGATCAGTCTTAGAGCAGTTGGTAAAATTATGAGCTTTCATTTGCTTTTCAGAGTCATACACAGTATAAGTGGTGCTCCGTCTTCCTACTTGATCAGAAAAGAAGTATATCAAGTATTTTCAAGTAGTCTTTGATGGCTGACAATGACATCAATTGTGGATTTTAAGTTTGTGATCTTTAAACCGGACTTAGCTTCCTATTCATGCAGAAATATGGTAGTAAAGTAGTGCAAAACTATGCCACTTGGTGGTGTTACATGTTCTGATTATGAAAAATAACATAATAAGATTGATACTATTAATTTGGAATAAAATCCAGCAAAAAGCAATTTTAGTTTCATAAAGCAAATCTTACTGCATCACTGTCTTTCCCATACGTTTGAGATATGATGGTTTCACTGAATTTTTACATACAGATTTAGTAAGCAGGTCACAAATCTCTTCTATGGCTGTACTTGAAAGTAACTTTTTCTAAAATAAAAATGAATGTTGTTTGTGACAGTTCCAGTTAAATCAAGATAAAACAAACTTTGCCACACTGAGAAATATTCAAGGAATCCATGCACCTTTAAAGCTGCAGATGGAATTCAGAGCAGTGAAACAGGTAAGCATTTTTATCCAAGGTAATAACTTAAACTACTTGAAAAATGCTTCTTTCGGAACATGCTTTCGTAGAGACATCTTTCTTAGAGATACTTTATATTTCCAAAAGAAATTAATTCACTGGACTGCAATTAATAGTTTTCAGAAGAGTCAATATGCTAAAGCTTTTCAGCGTTATTGGTTATTTGGTGAAGTGGTAACTCTTCTAGCTTTTCTGTGCACTAGCTTCCTGTCAGCCTTCAAGAGGAAAGCAGGAGGAACTGAGTAATAATTTCTAAAATTAATACTCTCTTCTGTGGAAGTGTATGGCCTTCATGGGAAGGAATCTCTGCACCTATAAGGAAAAGAGACTTGGAGGTCTGAAGCAGATAGTGATTTGGGAGGGGATATAGAGGTAATGTGAAACCTGAAACAGAGAATTTGCTATGTGCTTATTGTTCCGCAACCTTTGTTGTAAGATCAAGGGAGGTCTACAGGGAGTGAAGTTCAAAGGTTTTAAGTCTGAATTGAGAAGCTGAGTCTGTCTCCTTTTCCTTATTTTCTCCTAGGATGGAGAGTAGCTGGAGAGAGGCTGACTTTATCCCTTAGGAAACACAGAAAGTTCATTGGTCTTAGTAAACTTTTTTGGCTTGTGGAAGGTTGTCAAGCTATTAAGAGTTGGTTTTCCAAGTGTATTAGAGCAATTTTGTACTCCCAGTGATCAGGTGCTACTGAACCACAGTGAGCTGCATTAAACTTGGCAGAAGTTACTAACTAGTCCCAGTGATGTGAAAGTCAGATGGGACTATGAAAACATCTCTGGATCTCAGCTGTGCTGTCTTGTGAGGAAAAGTCTTTTCCCTAACTTAGGTTTGCACATTGTAGAGAATGAGGGAGGTGAGGATATCCTGCTAGTGTGTTTCCACAGATATTTTGGGGGATGGGTGGGGGAAATATGGTGATTAGAAGGCTTTCCACTTCCAGATTCATATTGGGTATATGAGTACTCTTGTGGTTTAATTTCACTTCAAGATATTTACTGGAATAGTGTATTTGCACTTCTGGCAGTTGTACCAGTTGTGATTATGGAAATCTTGGACTTATTTTATGTGTAGAGATACGATAATTTTATGGTTGAAAAGTATGTTCATAGCATAACTGAAGTATCTCTAGTAGCATTGAATGCAATTTTAAGTACAGATATGCCCTTCTCAGAATACTTAGGTTCTAAATGCTGTGTGTGCCACTTTAATTTTTTTTTTTGTAATTCTGTGCATGGAGAGTACAGAAGACTATTGAAAGTAACTGGGAGTGGACTTGAAGCTTAAGAATTGGTGGGGATCAGGGAAATAATTATGATTTAGATTAATTGCAAAGCGGGTTATGTTTAAATGTGAAAATCAGTATAGGTCTTTCACTTGCATTCCTCACTTGTGTCAGAGATGTAGTTTCCAAATTCTGCAGCTGTAAAACTCCAGCCCCAGGAGCTGCCGGCTCATGGGATTGGCTATGAGTTTTACTTTAATATATAGATACAGAGTCCTTTAATACCTCGAGATAGCATCAAGATAATAAGCCACGGGCTTGTTCCCATGGAATTTCTTTATTAATTTAAAGGGATAAATAAGGGGATTTGGTCAAAGTTCAAAAGGACACCACACAAGCTAGACAAAATGTTTTACACAATACTGACTCAGCATATACTATTAATCCACAGCACTTAAATCAAAATGCAGTAAATCAATTCCACAACACTTAAATCAAGATCCAATCCCTCTATCCTCCTAAGCATCAAGAAAGAAGCAAAGAAAGAGGAGCAGAGGGATCAAGAAGAGAGAAGGAGAAAGAGGGAGAGACAGATTATATAGCTACCTCCAAAGCCTCGTAGAAGACCAGTTCTTGCATGTCCAATGGCAGGGCCACGACACAAGGCAAACACATGCCCTTGGTTTTATCTGCTCTGATCCCTATGGCCAGCCCTTCCAGCTGGGGATTTCCAGCTGGGGATTTCAGGTCAGGGTAAGGGATGGTGTCCTCACTGTCCCTGCCAATCTGAGCTGGCCCAGGGGCTCCAGGATGTGTGGTGTTAGAGTTTTCCCGGGCTGTTTGTGACTGGCAGCTACTCCGAGGCTTCCCCATGTAGGCTCCAGGGGCTGCCATGAGGGATATGACACAGCACCACCCTTCCTCCTATGAGGTTTGACCCATCGCTTCCCCCTCCACGCACGCACACGCATGCACACACTCCACAAGTTCTGACCTAATAACTGTTCTGGTGTCCAGCAGCAGTATACATCAATTGCCCAATACTGACCACAGGGTGTGGATGTGTTTGTTGCAGTGAGCCTCCCCAGCTTAATGTGAGAGGAGCTTTACAGAAGAGAAGGAAACTACGTCTTTTTTTTTTAAAGCAAAGTATTTGCTCTACTAGCTCTTTTTCACTGCAGTGAAAGCTAAAAATCTTTTGAAAGGCAGCTGTTTTCCAACAGAGAGATAAACAACAGAAGATGGTGGTGTTTAGATAGGTTTTGCTGTCTATATGTGCCAGTAGTTCTCTTATTTCAGCATTGTTTTTAAAGAAAGTGACTGCCTCTTGATTTTCCTCAGTCGCTTCAGACTGAGAAGTCCAAATATGAACCCTTTCAATTTCAGACTTGCAGAAAATTGAACTTTTGCTTGAATTCTTCTTACAGGTCCAGCGTCTCCCATTTCTTCACAGTTCAAACATGGCATTGGATACTCTGAGGGGAAATGATGAATGCATTGGTTTTGAGGATATCCTTAATGGTAAATACATTCTGGTTTTAGTGTTATGGAAACATTTAAAGATAAAGTGTGGGAGCTGTCAAGTTATTTGCCTCTATGGAACAAGAAAATTAAACTTACAAATACAAAGAACAGAATTAATTCCTAAAAGCAAAGAAGCACCGGGGAAGGAGAAATAAGTGTGCTTCAGCTGCTAATTGTGTTACTTCGAACTACTGTGTAAGCCAGTATTTGCTTGTAGGCTGGGTATCTAAAGGAGTAGAAGATTATACACTTATGTTGTATGCCTGTTTCCTCAGAAACTTTTAACTACTTGTGCAGGTTTTGAGGAGCAGAGGTTACAAATATACAAAGTTTTTGTAAGTTGTGTATTTAAAAAGAAAGAAAGGCTAAAGGGGAGATATGGAACTAATGAACCAGAGCCTTCCACAAATTAACGCAGTAGGTTGCAGTTGTGTGGTTCTCTGCTGACTGTCAGTATGTGTGAAAGAGAATAAACCTGGAAAAATGGGTTTTAAACAAATTATTTCTTTCTAACTGGTACTTACGGACACGGAAGAAGGGAGAGAGTATTTTGACATATGATTGGAGAATGAAAATAGTTGGGGACATACGAAACTGGAAATAATAAAGAATAAATAGGAATCTAGAGGCATGAAGTAAAATTCTGAGATGGATATACAGGGATCAAGGGAAGGAATCCCAGGCTACTGTGGTTCAGTGGGGGAAGAGTACTGTCGAACATAATTTATAGGAAGTTGGTTATTTACCATTGCTCACAACAAGCTGTTAGATGCTTATAGAATGCTGACAAGTGGGTTACAAGTGTTTTTGGTAAGGCTCTACTTATCAACTGAGACTAGATTAGGTGTTTTTGTCTCTGGAGGAATTAGAGGCATTAATATGTCTTATTTATGGAAGGAAAACACTCTGATACACCCATAAAGAATGTGGTATTTCTTCTGAATTGCAGTCATAACCTGTCTTCTGGTCTTGATTTTTTTTTTTTTTTTTTTTAAATATGGAAATGAAGTTCATACTATCAGTATTGGTCTCTCTTGTGTTCTCTGTACAGTCCTTGATAACCTTTGAGTACAGTGGCTAATGTTAACCATACTCTACAGAATGGAGGGAATATTTAAGGGTATAGAATTTCTGTGAAACTAGGCAGTTGAGTGGAGAAGAGAAACCATGAATATATCCCAGCTAACAGAAGGGAGGACTGTGAGCTCCTATTGCACAGAGAAGTTGTATTGGAAAGAGGTATAGGGCAACTATGGAGAAAAGCTTCAATCAGACCTGTTTTCTTAAACACAAAACTTGATCAGCCTTGAGATTCAGGCTACAGGAGTCTGTGCTTATGTAGAAATGGTTGGTTTTGCTTGAAGAATATATGTGTCTTTATGATGATATATATATTTGTTATCTGATCAGTGCTTTGGATAGAGACTTATGAGTTACAGAGCTGCATTGCGCAACACTGTCAAAAATCAGTCAAGCAACTGTTGCACTAAACGTTATAAAATGTTTTTATTTAGTAAAAGCCTCATGCTGTCAACTTTTCTTTTTTCAGATCCTTCACAGAGTGAGGTTATGGGAGAACCACACATGATGATGGAGTACAAGCTTGGTTTATTGTAACAAAATATACTCCACAAAAATGTTTTGTGTGTGTCTTTCTACTGCAGATCTAAATACACGATACTAAATTGACACTAACAGTGTTAAACAGTCCTACAGTTATCATTTGCCTTCCTTGATGAAAAGGCACATTAAATGTTTAAAGTCTATAAATTGTTCTGTGCTTGTCAATCAAGTAAATGTCCTGTACCTAGGTAGTTTAAATGTCTTTTCATACACTGCTCAGGACAATAGCTTCTTAAATATGGAAATGCTATATATGTACACAAGAAATCCAAAAATACCCATGCATTTGAAAACTGACTGCTGTAGGTTAATGCATTTAATGGCTGTTCTCGTGGAAGAACTTAAGAGGGAAAGGAAGGTATTTTCCATTGAGTAACATTTTGTTCATGAAAATGTCCATACACTTTTTAAACTATTGAATAAAAGTTTGCTATAAATGCTCTTGCGTTCCAAAATATATTTAATCATTAATCAAGCATCTCTTACCCATGACACAAACAGTGTCATTCCTTTTTATTGCAATATCTTTAAAGACCTTTAACATCTGCACTGCCAATGTAATCCTGCTACATACGTTTTATCCCATTCTTGACAGTTGTTTATGAGGGAGCTGTTAAGCCTTTGTGTAGAATTGGAAGTATTGCTGTAAGAACAGAGTTAAAAGTATAGATCTTTTCATGTGTGTCCATGAGAGGATGTTCTGGTTTCTGAAAGTAGAAGCAAATTCCACTTGGAGTTTAAAGAGATGTTTTAAAATCTAATTTGTGAACATAGTCCAAAAGAGCACTCCTAGGTCTAGGTATTTTAGTAATAAGAAAGAATGCAGTGCCTAATTATGAAAGTGCCTAATAAAGCTGCTGCAGTAAGAACATGAAGTGGTACAAATAAATTTTTTGTATGTTTACAGAAATCAAGTCTTAATTAAGGGAGAATGAGAGATCGATACTTAAATACATCTTTTAAAGGAGCAGACCACTGAGAGGGTTTTTGTCTGCTGAAGTTTTCTTTATTTATTAAATTCAGGTTGTAACAATTATTTTTAATGTCATACATGTGCATATGTCATATATAAATCCTGCAAGGCAGCTAGTATGTGGCATATTAGAAAAAAAGTCTGCAGTTCAAAAAATGTTATCTTTTGGCATATGTGGGGAGCTTGAAACAATATTTCTAAGACTGGAACTCTTTATTCAGCAAGTTTTAATGACTTAGTTAAATTTCTAAGTGCTCTTGGTGTTCTGTTGTTGATAATTTTAGCAAAAATGTTGCTATAAACCTCTGTTCACTATTGCAAATATCTCTTGTGCTTTTCCGTGGGCTTATAGCTGCTACAAATTCCCTATCTATGTGGGCGAAAGCTTCTAGCTTTTGTCCTGTAAAGTTTATAGTGCTTTTATGTGCAAAACATTGCAGCAAATTAGAAACATTAAGATTACAGTAGGAGACACTTTATTGGTGGTTTTATTTGGTTTTATATTTAAACTTGTTTCATTTAAGAAGCGAAGCTTCTAAAATTGTTTTTCACTTGAGACTTGCAGAGATTAGAGGCTTCTGCTATGCAGTACAAGCAATTTCGTTTGGAGTTTATTTTACCTTAGGGAGGTTAAACATAGGACCAATGAATTGAACATGCAAGCATAGATCTACTCCCATTTTTGTTGTCCATAGCTGTCCTGGTCCCTTTGTGGGCTGATAAGACTGTACTGTTCAAGGCTTAGGCCAGAAAGTCTGAGGGATTACCTTGCCAGGTCTGGGACAATTTATGGTGTGGGCATGGATTTTCAGGAGGATTTTAAGGTCTGCCTTCCTACCAGCACTGTTCCAGGAAACAGGGAGCCAATAGTTGTACAATTACTGGTATTTCACAGCTCCCTACTTCAGTGTATTGAGCTGGTTGGCCTTTCCTAGTGTTGGAAGATGGATGCTATTGCATCTGAGCAAAACTACATTAAGACGAGTAATTACAGTAGAGTTTCTCATTAGTGCAGTGAAGAACCAGATGCAGACTAGGAGGCTGCATGTAATTTCTAGGTGGTTTTGTTTTGTTTAACAATTAGTATACTTTGTAATAATCCTGGGTGAGATCAAGCCATGTTCAGAGGCAGGAAGGTGCATTGTTCATTATGTATGTAAGGAAGCTAATCTTAGGGGTTTAGCCAGGCTGGGAAGCAAATAGTATATGTAAGAGGCCTGTACAAGAATTTATGCTGTTAATAAAAGTACTGGGAGTCAAACAGGACTGAGGCAAAGAGCTTTTGAGATAAAGAGGAAGGGTTATGCTCAGACAGTGCTGCAGGGGGTTGGGCTGGGGACTGGGCTTTCTGCCCCAGCCCATTCTCCCCATTTCATATAAGCCTCATTCTGTAAAGCAGATACTGCACGTAGCAACCCCGAGAGGCGTGCCACGCCTTGGCAGTGGAGCTGGGACAGACTCTGACAGAGCACAGGAAAGAAAACGCTTCCAGATCCACTGCTCTGGCAGGTGCAACAGAGGCCCCCACCCTGACTTCTTCCACATGGCATGCTGTCCCTGCTCTGCAGTTCCCTGCCTTCTCTTGGTACTGATGTTCTCAGCAGCATTTTTTTCCTCTCCCCAGGCACAAGAGGGAGGTAAAAGCACATCTTCCTGCTCTGCTGTTTGTTTGTTATGGTCACAAAAAATAGATGATACCATAGTGCTGCTTCTTCTGTTTACACATTCTCCTACCAGTCATGCCATTGGCCATTTGTCAAAATTTTAAAAAGTGCAAGAACTACAAATGCAACAGAGTTAAAAAAAAAACCCCTTCATTATTAATTTATATCAAAATCATTTGCATTATACACAAATAAAGCAATTATTATAAACTGAGATTTTGATTTATTAATCTGAAGCATATTAGTACTTGGGTTCCTCAGCCTGCACCAGGCTGGGCATTTTAACACCGTTCATATCCTTGGTGGTTTGACCTAAATTTACAGCCAGTTCTAAATGCTGCATCTACCAGAAATACTTTGCAAACAGCACGTACTTTGTACAGTAAAAGCAAACCATAACAAAGCCATTCCTGGAGCGTACGTGCTTGTTCTCAGTTGGACCAACACACCACCACTATGGAACTGGCTTGCTTTGTTGCTGCCTTCTCAGTGCTACCGGAGGTGTGCACCAAAGAAGAGGAAGTGAAGGCACACGCCCCTTCTTCATTTGCCTTTTTTTTCCCCCGGCAGTTTTCTGTGAAATAGTTAATTTCATAAAGCCTTACATAACTGCATAATGAAGAGGGGAGGAAGACAATGTAATCTTTGTGCTGAAATCCTTTACATCAGTGTTTTCTTAATCTCTCTACAAGTACTCATTATGTTCTGGACCCACTTGTAGAACTCGGCCCACAAGTTGGCAGCAACTTGGGCACTTCAAAGGAGGAGAGTTAAGCAGTTTTATTTTCTGGCTTGTTTCTAAACTACCGAGGAAAAGCTAATGATCTTTAATTGCTAACATCAGCCTCCGTAGTTCAGGACAGAAGTGTAAGAGCTGGCTATAGCTGTTAGCTGTGTAAATACTTGTTCCCCCTGCCCTGGATAAATAGTACTGTTTTCACCTGTGATGAGCAGGCAGTGGTCTCCTGAATAGTGTAAGCTCTCCTTTACCTTATTTGAACCCTCTTTCAAACCTCAGTGAGCACAATATATAACTTGTAAATGATGCAGCTGTTCAATTATGAAGGATCTACAACAGTATCATCATGATGCGGTACTACTATTTCTTGGTGGAGTACCACTGAAAAGTTCTGCAGGAGTTCTCTGTGCATGTGATGGGTATCAGTGGCTGTAAGCAGGTCATCAGTTATACAGCACATACTATGTCTGTGCATTTTTATCCTATGCTGTGTGCAAGTGAGTTCCCACATCGTAGTTGCTTTCCTAGAGGTTTTCTTCTCTAAATGTCAGCCACTTTCCATGATTTTGACTTCTCTGTCTAATCTGTTTTGGGGGACAAGTCACACACAACTTTCAGAGATCAGAACAGTATTGGCTGTCGAACTCTTAAAAAAATCAACATATGGGAGTGGTCTCTAACATGGTGTTATATTTTCACTTCCACTGTGCACTCCAGAAGCTAGTACTCAGAATAATTTCTGCTTAAAGATCTCAAGGGAAAAGGTGAGGAGTCAAAGCTGAAACTGATTCCTAGGTTTGGCAGTCTCACCAGTTTGCACTGTGACCTTGGGCATGTCACTTGTCCTCTCTGTTAATTTCTCTCCCTATTCAAGAGGAAAGAGAATATCTATTATGGAAGGATGTTCTTAATAGCATTTGTAAAGTGCTCTGAAGATGAGAAATGTTCTTCAAGTGCTCATATAATTATGCTGTATTTGTTGCAAGATGATTAGATTCATGATTCAAATTTGGTCACCTCGTTTCAGGGTTGTGAAGAAAATAAAGATCCACTGATAAGAAATGCTATTACAGCCTTTCACTAAAAGAAACATTTAAACCAAGTACCAACTTAACTAGAAAATAAGAAATATCTCTGGGACAAAAAACAGATATGTCTGTACACAGTCCCTAATATATGGAAAATTATAAATGTGCAATATAGCCTCTGCAAAATGTAGGCACAGGCTGAACTTCACACTCTGCAAGCTGGAAATTTCCTGAAAGTTCTGTGTAAAAATCCATTTTAAGAACTAAATCACAGGCAAGGTCCACACATCATACATTATACTTACACAAACACTCTCTGCTAGCTGCAGAGCAGTAAGTCTGCTTACAGCAGATGTTAAATACTGCCTCCAGGTTGGTTGCTTTCTGAAAAAAATACTTTTTTAGTAATTTTAGAAAGGTTTGGGGGCTCCATCATTAAGACAGGACTTTAAAGATGTACACAGTGGACCACATCCTCATCTGGCACAAGCTCCAATGGCTTCAGCAGAATTGCCAGCACCCTCTGAGTTAATAACTTATCTCTGTCACCCCATTTAGAATGATACAAGATGTATCACAATCCATACCTAACATTCTCAAACTTGAGAAAGGGTAAGTGGAAGGAGTATCACCCTACCTAATTTTTTTCTTCATGCTGAAAGCAGCATTACAATCTCAACTGCCTGCCTATTTGCATAGTTAAGAGCTAGCTTTAGTCAAGTGCTGAAAGACTGGGTATAGAGTGCTACCAATTTAGTGCTTATTGCTGCAGGGCCACTTGGAGATTGTGTTGTGTTATCTCTATGGTCTCTGTATGACATAATGGTCTCTGCCACTGCATGTGAGATTAGAAATCCCAGGTACGTGGATCCTTTGTTCAACTATCAGCACTCTCTATGCTGGATACTTCTTCAGGTACCAGCAGAGCCAAGTCCTCCCCATTCCAGCTTGTGCACAGAAGCCAGCTGTAAGACAAAGATAAGACAGATATCTTTAGTTGAGATAGTTACTTACAGCATTCTGATTCAGCACCAACAAACAAACGTACTGGATAGCTCTGTACAGCCATCTTCTGTGGCACAAAGCTCTTGATGTATCTTAGTAAACAAAAGCATTGACACAACTTGTACTCATTACAGAAGTCAGACAATATCATTACTCTGTCTTTGACCAAAGTACTCAACTACCACATCCATTACAGACTGGAACAACTACCCTTTTTGCTCTCAAACAGCAACATTTCATGACACTCTTAAAAGAAAGGTTCAGAGAAAGATTATATAAAGAGTCCTGGAACACTATAATGATAGAAGATGAAGAAAAATAACTTCCAAAAATCTATGGTGATAATGGACTACAGTCCTGATGGCAAGATGGACTGATTGATGGTAAATATCTGTAGTGAAGCAGGTACAGACTTGAAATTATGTGAAATGTTCTAAAGCTACAGCATTATCACTGCCTATTTAAATCTTAAAGTGCAGCTGATGTAGAGATAAAAGGTGACTGAGGTGAAGTCTAAGTATTAGGAAAAACTATACAAGTCTCTAGCAAGTGTGCCACCCTCTTAAGGAATACACCTTTCCCCCCCTCCCCCTGAATATAAATCTATCTAATGAAAAATGATCCTTCTGTCACTTAGAGTTTTGTTTCAGCATCCTAAAAAGAAGTAATTTATATTGGAAATAACATAAAGTGACCTTTGCTTTTATGAGTACTCGTGAATAATGGTATTTCACTGTCAGTATTACTAGGTGGTCACCAGATACAATTAGACACAACTGCTATAGAGGTCTATTTTTTAAACACGTCTACAGGTTTATTCTTTTGGGCCTTAAAATCTTTTACAGATTTTAATGGCACTGGGTCACAAGGTATGACCAAAGACCAGGACAGAGAGCTTTCCATTAAATTCACGGCATGATTGGTCATGTTTGTAACCCTAATTAGCATCTAGAAGAGCTCAGATTGCAAAATTAAGCTCATGCATTTTAAGAGATCTGTTACTTTTGTTCTTTGTGAAAGGCTTTCCTGTAAAAAAGACCACGTAAAGGTCTCAAACCAAGGGAAGGCACACACATGTGGGCAAGACTATGGTGTGTCCCACAAGCGGTATATTCACAGTAGACTTCACTTTGGGGGAAGTTCACAGCATAAGGCCGAGGGAATGTAGCTGGATCAGAGAAAAAGTGTGAAACTGGAGCTTCTACAACACACTAGAAAATAGTAAAGTCTGAGAATTACCACACTAAACCATTCAGCTTCAACTCATGTCAGAACAGAAATTACTGGCAAAAGCAGTCAGAAGCACCCTCCTGATCTGTACTTACCACAGGACAGTCAGTGGAATTAGACAAAGACCTGCCGATAGGAGGAAGCTAAAGCCTGAAAACCATGCAACAGTAGTTGCATACAGAATATTAAAAACTGAAATTGAAACACTGCCGGTCACAACTTCTAAACAGGCAATACAAGCAAACACAGCACCTGCCAAAAATAAATGGGTGAATTACAAACAAAACAAAATAAAGCCTCTTCAAAATACTGACATTTTTAAACATGTTTTGAAAGATCTATCAACAGTATTTTTGCAAGTATACACGTAAAAAGCATCAGAGTATCATACTTTGCTATGGAAATGTCTTCTGTGGAAACTCCTACAAAATGCTTGTTCTTTTTAATGAAAAAAACCAAAACATTTTGCTGATGGAAACTTTTTCTTTGCTACTATTCTGTCACCATTCCTACTTTCTTGAATCTGCTTATCACATGAAATTCAACCTGTTTATCCTCGTTAACCATGTTCTACACACTTCCATCCTTTATCCCTTCCAATTTTCTTCTTTATTCTCACTCTTCCCTTATTGTTTCTTCCTTCTCTAATCTTCGCTCCTGTATGCTGAAAAGACTGACCCAATGAAGACTGCTGGTTCAGCATCTAACCATGTCCCTCTCATTTTTGAAAAGAAAGAAAGAACATTTTTTGGACTGAACCACCCTATGGGGTGGCAGTCTATCCCATCAGTGTCTTGTTAACCCCTTTTTTCCAAGCTGTATTCATAATCACGGGACCACAAACAAGATCACTGTACGTAAGCAGAAAAGGATGATGAGGCAACCTAATTCCTGCATCAAACTACTCAAGTACCCAAAGCCCTGAAGAATGCCAAGAAACTGCAAAACCAGAGGTCTATGTTAGCACAGCTAGTACAAAGAGAGCTTTTGTTTAGTATACAAAGATTAGTCTTCTAAAAAATAAAACCAAACGACTTGGGGGAATGTTTGTAGAAAGCATATGTTTCCCAAAATCTAGAAAATATATGCTCCCCAAAAGCAAAATATGGGATATTAGAACCACATTTTGAGGCCTGATATGCGTTTTTTCCTGTGTTCCATAACGACAGGACTTTGAGAAGTAATGTGTTACATTTTTTGGGACATGTTTAAGAAGCCACAGGCACCCATGAAGATGGGTTCCTCCATAGCTGAAGATCCAAGTCTAATTGTTTTCAAGTGCTTTGAAGGTTGACCACCTACTGCTTACCTTTCTAAATTTGTGTGACACTGACTAAATAACAAAATATATCTTTCTCTGCATGTCAAAATCTTGTGAATGTAGAAGCCCTTGTGAAATCACATTTGTACAAATCTTGATCATTCTTCTGCTTTAAGTTCCCCATGGTCTTTATTTTAAGAACAGTATCTCCTTTGATGGTAGAAACTTACAGTGGTTTTTAACACAATGTTGTTTATATTAAATTCAGAATCAAAAGCCATTAATATCAAGACAAAGGGTCAATTAATATGGAACTTGAAAGAAATGCAGTCTTAAAATACCAATACAGATCTGTTAGTTTAAAGGTAATCTTGGTGCATCTCTGTTCTGAAACACCATATTATTTTACTGTTTAAAACCAAATGCTACTCACCCTGTTCACCAGTGAGAACCACTTTTGACAGCATGGATCGGAGAACAGGAATAGGCATAAAGCAGAACAAAGATGGCACTCTCACTGTAAAGCAGTCATGAGATATTGAAGTAATTAAAATCCAGGATTTTACAAATACATTGCAAATGAATTAGTCATGCACTTTTGAGTGCTTAGTCCCTCAGATAATAAAAGGCAACAGGAAAGAACTAGAAGTGCACTGAGACACAATTATCCATGCACAGAGAAATTAATAAAATATATTTGTATGGCACTGAAACCAAATCATAAGCAATTCATTCTGTTCTCTCCACACACTTCATCTTTTAATCAAATCAGTCTGATCAACCATGCATATTTTACCTCTCTATGACCCTTTCAAGATAGTACGTCCAATATTCAACAACAGCAGTCATTACAGATAATACAGCAGTATTGTCATATATATTGTTGACCATGGAAAAACTGATTCTGAACTTACCTAAAAACATGAGCAGGGTAGTTTTGGCAAAGGCAGCCATGATCATTCCTCCAATGTAAGAAAATATCCCAATAAAGACAATATAAATGTCTTTGAGACATTTAGAAAATAAGTAAACTCCTAAAAAACTGGTCAGAGAGACAGAAGTGAATGCAGCTGCTCCATATCCAATGTATACTTCATTCCAGCAGAGTGGCTCATCCAGTTCATACAGTGTAAAAAGCGAACTCCCACCAAGCATAGTAAACATATAAGTCATAAATGCAAAAAGTAACACAATTATTAAAATTCTCTTTTTATAAGGGGCAGTTTTAAAGAGCATGTACACTCCAGAAAATGTCTCCCTAAGAAGTTCTTTATAGGATACTGGTACCTTGTGCTGGAATTCAGATACACCTATGGTATCTTCCAGAAAAAATATAATATAGATGATATTAATGACATGAAGCAGAGATGCTGTCACAAATGTCCATGTAAAGCCTATTCCTCTTAGAAAGTAGCCAGATGAGAGTCCTGCCAATCCCGATACAATTCCAAAAATCAAATCCACTACAGCTATTCGTGTTGTTTTCTGGTTCTCATCATGACAACCATCTGCTATAAAAGCAAAGCCTCCTCCAAGGAAAGTTGCTATACTCCCAAACAGTCCAGTAACAAATGCAACTGCAAATAGGACAGAGAGTGACAAGGAAAAATATGATATTGCAGTGAGGCTAATATCAGCAATCAATGCTCCCACTGATGGTAAAACTAAAGACCTTTTGTGTCCCTGGCGATCCCCATTAGCTACAATGACAAAGGCAACTATAAGGCTGGGAATTGCCCCAGTTAAGTCCAACTGCATATTAAAAACAGAGGCTTTTTCTTGAACTTCCTGCAAAGAGAAAATAAAAATAATTGTAAATACTGTAATACATTGGGGGGGGGGAATCTGTAACAATATTATTTACATAATTATTAGGTGCAATATGATGAATAGCACAGTATGTGTTTATAGATTATAAAATATACTATTATTAAACCAAATACAATGTAATTTTATAAGATTATATGACATATTATGGTATAATAAAATATAGTGCATTACTATATAAGAATGCATTATATTACAGTAATCACTAATACAAAGGAATTGCATATTCAGACTCCTGCTTTTGTAATTTGATCTTCAATATTCCTCAAATATCCCTTGTTACATTTTAAACCAGAAATTAGTTCTTAAGACACAGTCTTACTAGTACTGTTAACAGAGAAGTTTCAATGGAGACGAGGGAATAATTCTTTTCAATATGCATTTACAAGAGCTGGTACTCCTTCAATACAGGGAGTAGGACACTGGGCTATTTTAATACTACTCAGAAACAAGTAGTAAACCAGTGTTTGATTGAGGAACACACCTCATGCTCCCTATTCACATTTTTCCTCACAAATAATTCTACTGAGTGGTCATGAGGAACTAGTCATGGAGTAGAGCAAATTATGCAAGTAAACAGATCAGGATTTGCTCCAACATCCCAGTGTACCATGTTACTACTACTACTACTAACAATAATAACAACTACAAATGTGAAATACAGCATTAAATATTATACTGACTCATAGATATGTGAATTAATTAATTTTGCAAACACTGTAAAGCTCTGGGTTCAGAAACTGTCCAAGTCAGTGATGTCTCTATACATATGCTACAGCAGGTGTCACATGAACAGCAGCTAACACTGTAACAATAAACTGTAAACACCCATTATGGGGAAAATTTCATAATTCTTTTTAAGAGAAGTATAAAAATCAAATGTAGCTGAAAAACAACCATTTAACAGAACATGAATGGCTGCAGAAAAAAACAAACTAAAGGAAGGTTAATAAAAAAAAGAGATCTTGTTATGAATGCAGCTGCTAAAGGATACTCAGCAAGCTAATTGAGATCTTGCTTTTAAGGCATAGATGCAGACTTGACAGATAGCAGCCACCACAGCCCTTTCAAAGAAAACCATCTCATCAGACAGAAGAGCAGCTGGAGAAAAGGAATTAACTTTATTTGCACAAACCCTTTATACTCTCTAAGTTAAACTTTAGGTGCAGAGAATAAAGTCACACTGAAAGTTTCCATGAAGTTTTCTGAGGCATAACACTGACTTGGGCAGGGGCTGCACTCTTAAATCAGTAGCAGGTACACCTGTGTAAGTTGGCCCACACCATTCTCAGCCTGTATTGATCTATGTTCCACGTATTCGTCCGTAGCTAACATAATCCTGACCGAGTAGCATCCATAAAATTGAAAAAACTCTAGAACTTACAGGAATGTATTCTGGGCAATTTTAAAAGCTGCTGAATGCTTTATAAATTCATGTTTATATTTACAGGCAAAGACAATGACTTTCTAGTTCAGTCTCTTCCTTTGTTTACAAGATGTCAGGTTTTACTGCAAGAGGAAAATTCAACTGATCCTGAGGTCCTCAAGGAAAGCCTTCAAGATTCTCAGCACTACAAAGTCTTTTACTCTCTTCCCTTATGGTGTCTGACTGCCATAGGATTCACGGTGTCCTACTGTCCAGCACTGTTATCACTCTGGAAGGGTCAAAACCATGAAGACTGAACAAACTGAGACAGAAAGTGTTAATAACTCCTCCGCTGCTGACAAAGAGAACTCTATGTAGTTGCAAACATCATTTCTTTACTAGAACCATCATGTTCAAAGACATGAGCATCAGACAAATGATACTGCCTTAAAAATAAAATTAAATATTATTATATATCATCTCAACCCACATTAAGCATATAATACAAATATTATTGCTAAACCATACTGAAGGAATAAACCAGCAAATATTAGCGGGTCTTTCTTTTGGAAGAAGTTGTGCAACATAAAGAATATGGCTACACATCCAGATACCACAAATGACCATAAACTTGCTGACATAAAAGACTTGATGACTTCTAACAAGACGACTAAAAGACAGAAGTACAGGAAAACTCCATGTAGAGTGAAAGGCATGCAACTATCTACTTTATGGTTTTATAAAACCAACAAAAACAAATACAGAAAACAACAGGTCAAACCCTCAGCTGCTTTAAAATCATGTAACTCCAATAATCAATACAACTACATATATTTGAAGAGAAAGGTCTAGTTTTTTAATCTGCAAATTCACTCTACTCTGAAAAATTACAATGGACAGAAATAGATCTTAAAATCACTGATTTCAAAATTAAAAGAATGAAAATGAAGAAGCAATAATTTACATAAAGATTAAATTAAGAGAGAAGCATGATGCCTGAGATTGAACAATGTACAGGACATGATAAACTGACAGACTCATAAAGAAATATTACTTAGTAACAAAGGAATGGATTGGATAATAAGTAAATGGGATGATAATTACGTTTAATGATTAATAATATAGCTCTTTCTGAGATAATAAAAAAGTATTATCCAAACCAGTGATCAGAATGCTTCAGCTTGTACTCAAATTACCTTTGAACTCACTTTATTATAAAATGACTAATTTTCTTCAAATTGTAAGAAATAATTAATCTAGCTGCTGCAAAGACTATACATTTTGAATTATATTCTACCTTTTTGCAGGCTACAAGTGATTTTTGTCTTCAAATTTTGTTTACATTTTTCTTTGAAATAGATTAGATTAGTATAAAGTTTCTTCATTATCAGAATATAAGGACTTGCACTAAATTAACTATTAAGGGAGATGTGCTTCTAAAAGTTCATCTCAAACTGAGCCTCTTGGGAACACTCCTAAGAGCAACATCTATAAACATACGTCAATTAGGATGGTCTTGCAAAATCCAGAACACCTACTTCACACTTCCTTGGGAAAGGGCTTGGATTTAAGTTAGTGGGTCTACTCTCTGGCCCATACACAGGATTATTACTCAGCACAGAGACCAGTTTCCACTTAAATTAATGGGTGTTTTGAGCATTTAAATTCTTACGCTATGGTAACAAGTGTGGTATAAAAATGTAGGCAAGATACCCAGACAAGAGTGTAATTGTTCAAAAGCTCATGCCCTACTGGCGATCACTGAAATGGAGCAAATGGAAATTTTGCAGGAAACAGAAACAAAGAAGTTCTGTTGGCCATTACTCAACTGCTGTCTCAAATATCAAGTTAATTATACTTTGTAACCAAAAGACCTGTAATGTGTGAATTCACCACCACCGCAATCAGAGATGCTATCTAAACTTCAGCTGAAAATAAGACTTTGCTTTAGTGTTTTGCAAAAAGAAATATGAAGACTTAAATCCAGAACCATAGGTGACGGCAATTTGAAAGTCAGGTTGAATTTGGGGGGGGTTGCAAAATGTAAAAATGTTTGTGAAATGTAGGTTTCTTGATGGGCTCTGCAATTAGAACTGTATGCACAACTTATGGTTTCCTTAGAGCTGCTTGTTCTGTATGAGAAAATGCCCAGACATAGCACCAAATGGGGAGCTAATACTAAATAAAATACAAGAATTACTCAGATAATAATTGGTTATTATCTCCATGGGTCAGCCCAGAAGTCATGATGGACTACAATGCTATTAACCCTTTTACTTTCACATTCTTTCTACTAAGACTAGCTTCTGTCACATGACAATGAACCTACACCACATTAAAAATCCTGAATTATTTCTTTGATCACCTTCAAAGAAAACACGTACCATTAAAAATTTTCTTTTATATATGACAAATGAGGCAGATAAGCTGAGGTGCTCAGTCTTGCATATACGCAGCACATCAGAAATTCAAATATGGGATGCGAGCAAAAACTTTCAAGTGCCACCTTTTCAGCAGCATAAGGGAATGCCAGCTGACTGTTTCCGTAACTCCACCTTCTGTGTAATTAATATTCCAAGTCATCTACTTTTCTGACCTTACAGTGGTTTAATCCTCCACTTAATCCAACCCAACTGCCAGTTGCTGTTGACAAGGATGGTTCTGTTGTATCTCTTCTGGAAATATGTTCCCTCTGCTATTCCCGTGTTAGGTACAGCAATCATGTGGCCATAGAGTGTCAGAGCAATGTACTGCTTAACACTCAAAAAGCAACCTCTTCAAACCAAGAGATGAGCTTTCTGTTGAATCAGTGCCCCACTCAAATCCAAACCGTAACCTGTAACTGCAGAATTGCAAGATACAATAATACATGGTGGGAGAAGGGAAAGGAAAATGGAGTAGGACCATCTCTCCTGCTGGCAGCTCAGCTCACAGTTAGCAGAATAGAAGCATTAAAACTGCATTAGAAGTGCAATGGAAGAGGTACTAACCAACAATTCACTATCTAGCATGCTGAATTATGAAAATATGCTAAAAATGAAATTGACTGTGAGATGCTGCTATTTCTTTGTATTTCAACAAGGCAGACTAGTACTCTGAATGGTAAACCATCAATTATATTTGACTGTCCAAAGATCAGCTAAATTTTTTTTCACATTTTAAAAACACAACCCTTTTTATTTTCACCTCCCCGGTTCCTCATTCTTGTAATTCCTCTGAAATAAGTGTATTCTAAAGTAGATCTTATTCCTCAAAATTACAGGACATTTTTTAAACTTCACATGGTTACAAAGAACACTAGGAGCCCCAAAGGCAACTGATGGCTCACAAACACATGCATGGGTCGCTACTAGGAGCCTCCAGTTGTACCCGCTGTAATGTCAGCGCAATGACAATTCGGGCCAAATCCTCTCAGATGATTTTCAACTCCTGCTACAATACGAATTTATCTCAGCATCTTCTTGGAGACAAATCTTTGTCTTTTAAAGCACTACCACTACCTACAGTGAAACACTCGAGCAGTGAGACAGTAAAGTGAGAGCAGGTTGCAAAGCTACAGCTTTTCTGTCTATAAAAGGTTAAGTAAGATTATAAAACAGGAGATTACGCGGAGGCAGCACCTCCTGGCTGCAAGTTTATTTACAATTGTTACTTCTTCCCCCGTCTTACCTTCTGTTTAATATAAGTCGGGCTGCTCTTATTCTGCTCGCAGTGACTGACATTGCTGTCGCTCACGAAAGTGGAGTTGTACTCCTGCTCCCACAGCCGCCGGTAGATAAACTGTTGCACCAGCGGGGACGTCAGGGAAGTCGCAAAAAGATATATGAAAATGACGGGCTCCACGCACAAAACCTTCCTCATTTCTGGGTGTGGGGTTCAAACCCTGTGTCAGAAAATAAACAGCAAACCCTCACGAGCTGAAAGGGAAACACACGTTCGAGCAGCCGCCGGCACGCTGGCAGCGCCTACCTTACACGGGACGCTCCCTCCAGCAGCCCCCGTCCCCCAGCGCACCGGCTGTGCCCCCGCCCGGTGTCCCCGCCGGCCGCCCACCCTCCCCCGCCCCGCAGCGCCGGCGGTGCGTGACAGCTGGAGGCGGGACGCGGAGGGCGGCCGCGTCCCTCAGCGGGGGAGTGTCCCCCGCCGCCCAGTGGCCGCCCCCCGGCCGCGGCCGCCCAAAGGACGACGCCAGCGCCGCCATCTCGGCCCGCTGTCGCTCGGCCGGCGGGCGGGGCGCCATTGCAGGCGGGGCCGCGGCCGAGCGGAGGAGCAGCGTCCGTGTGCTGAGTGTCACCCCCCGCGCTGTTTGTCCCGGTGCTGGGGACATGCGGGGTTGCTGCGGCAGATCGGGACACAGCAGCAGTTTGGCGATTTCAGCATCGTGCCAAACGCCGCCGCTCAGCGCGCACCGGGCCAGCCGGCTTGTTTGGGCTGGTTACACATCGAGAATCTGCCTTATCAGCGGCGCCTTTGGCCTCGTTCAGCACCGTGTCCCCGGCCTGGAGCTCAGCCTGGCCCAGGGCATCAACGCGCCCAGGGCCAAAGTGGCCGAACACCGGCTAAGGAAGAAGCTGCGTTCTCCTCCGTGCTGCCGCGTGCTCCACTCTCAGCTGACTTGGTTTAGAGGTTTTATTGTAGCTGCTTCCATTCCAAGCGCTCTTGGGTTGTCAGGATGTGTAAAGCAACATTTGTTAGCCACCAGCTGGTCTCCAGTTAATAGAATCATATAATCTTTTAGGTTGGAAAAGAAGTCTAAATGCCATCAAGGCTAACCATTAACTCCTCACTGCCAGGAAGACATACATCCCATTCTCTTTGAGTCTGAGATAGCTGATGCCATGTGTCAGGGGAAAGGCACTGTGGTGTATGTCCCTCTTGGAACAGCTGCTGTGGCACATGCTGCAGCTCTACATGAAAGGTCATGCAGGTGTGCATCTGCAGTTGTGCGGTTTAGATATGGCCTCTAACCCACCGTGAATGTACACTAAAGAGGGAGCGCACCCTGGCATCTGATACACTATCCTCCTCAGACCTTGGTACACCCACCTGGGGAGTCCCAGAGGACCTCCTTTCAGTCTTAAATACTGTTTTTAAATTACAAATGTTGCAAAAAGTCCTATTTGCTAAAAGCAAGGGCAGTTTAGGAACTTCATGAAAATTCAGTTCCTTGATAAAGTGAAGACAAATGATCTGTAACATGAGTCATATGATCTTGAATAATGCTTTAACTCGTTCACTGCCATATGACATGTCATTCAGTCCCAATATTGGGGACAACCCTGGCTTGTCACATGTCTCTCAGTATAGGATGAACCCAATGTACAAGCTCAGTGGCCTTGATCATTTACTTGTTCTTTCTTGGTCTGGCATATAGGCTTGCTCACAGGGACACACAGACAGACTGACTGAAAAAAAGTGCTACTCTGGCCTGAGATCAACTTGTAGATAGTATTGTCCTTCTCATCAACCTGTCCAGGTCCAAAGTCTGAGTCATCCTGTGACAGTATTTTGTGTATCACAAGGTAAAGCAAAACCAATCATGTGAGGGTTACATGCAAATGGGCTGCTAGGTGAGGGGGGCTGTTCAGGTCACTCATCCAGTTGCTAACATTTATTTGAGCACAGTGAAGAAGGGATTTTTAAACCTGTGGGAACTTTCTGTTGTTCCACAGAGAGATATTGGCCAGCCCCCCATTATGTTTCTTGCCAGATCCAGCTGTTCTGAAGAGCATGTCACTTACGATCACAAGTGTCTTACAGCCCTGGTTGCTGGCCAAACTTGTTTTAGCTCACGGTTCCTTCAGAACAGCCTTCCCACTGCCAAAGAATGGTGCTCTGGATCTGTGTTCTGTAGATGTCCTCTGCTTCTGTCCTTCCTACTGCCAATAACTGTGTCTGAGTTTGGGCTTGTGTTTGCAGAGCCAAGTGGCCCCAGCAAAGTTGTGGCCTCACCAGTGCTGAAATCAAGGCTGCAGTGTGGTCACCTTAAAGCACTTGATTATCTTTGTGCAACAGCTCGAAGCCTGCTCATGAGTATCTTCTAGCGCTGACAGGTAACTCAAGCAGGTGCACTGGAACAGACTTGGATCTCTTTGTTTCCCAGTCCCTCCTGCAAGGGAAACTAAAAACAATAGATATGATTGGATTTTTTAGGTCAGACTTGGTTGTGTGATGCTTATCCTTTGAAGCTGAGCATTTCCAAATAACATAATACATGGCAAGCTAGCTTCTTCTCTCCCCTATCACCAGTATTCACATTGGCCCAAATTTGAGTGAGATGCCCATGAACAGACTTTGCAAAGGTCACAGGCATGTGGCTGCAGCTCTGCACTGGTTTGTATTTTGTTTGCTGACATCCTCAATGTGTGAAGAACTGAAGGAGCACGTGTATTTATTGTAGAGGTCATGCTTTTGGGGAACACTTGCTAAGTTTCCAATAAAAAAATTTTAAAACCCAAACAAGTTACTGATCTTTGGAGGTGTGTGTGTTGCTTGTGTGTCAGGGCATGGAAGAAGGGCAACATGCAATGAAGTTTCTAAGGGACTTTTGAGAGATGCCACCAGCACTAGTCAAAGACATTACCTTCAGTGATATAAATGTTCAAATAAAACCTCCTGCACTTCAAGGAATTATGTTCACAAAAATCACTGCTACTATAAACATTTTTTTTTCTAGCAAATTCTTCTGATGCAGATAAAGTTAAAGACATTTTGGAGAAATGCTTTGTTGAAATCTTTTGCTCAAAAAATTAGTAGGGCTTTAATAAATAGTATTACCATATAAAACGTGATTTTAATTGCCTTCTAACAAGTTCAGTCTTTTTAAAATTGAGGTGACTTTAATTTTCCACACTAACAATCTACTGCAAACCTTAGCCCACATATCATTTGTGGATTACAGTGACATTAAGAAGTACTGTCTCTACTTACATTTGACTCATGTTTTCAAGGCTATCTTGATAACAATGGTTAACACAAATTAAAAAAAACCCCAAAACTAAAAAGGGAAGAAAGAAGGACACTTTTGGCAGAGAGTCAGTTTTATACAAAATGCAGTTCTGCAGAAACCCTTCTCACCCTGTATCATGCCCATGAGCAGGGCAAACAAAGATACATAAAGGAAGTTCTCCAAATATTGCCACTGGGAGAAAGGAGAAGAGAATAATTCTGCGGAGGCATATCTAGGTTTAGATGTAACTGTTTTGTTTTCATTGTAACTGTGTTGAGTTCTGAAGCTTGAATGTAAGCCTTGACAATAGAGAGTAATAATGAAGATTTAAATATGAGGCTGAAAGAAAACATGACAAAGGAAATTTGTTCAACAAATCCAACCACATGGTTTTGAAGCACCTCTGTTTTTACCAGACAGATCATCACTGATTTTCAATGGCATCTCTGACTGCTTAGACAGTTAAAAGCATCTACCCCAGCAAGAGGCCTCTGAGCTGCAGCCCAAGTAGCACAAGAGAGGCTCACACCTTCACCGCTCTCTCCTCTGACTGACCCTATCCACACTGAGTAACATTTGGTCTGAGTCTCCTCTGGCCCCACAGGGTAGCAGAACATCACAGATAATCAAAAATAATCACATTTTTGTCTTTTTGCATTCTAGAATATCTAAAGTAATGTGACTGAGTTCAGTGTGGAAGAAGGTGCTTGAAAGGTATGGACAAAGACATCCCACTGACTTGGCATTGCTGAAAATGGGGTGATGTTCTGAACACCTCTGTCACAGCATGAGCGCTAACATTGACTTTAGTCTCTGTGCCATATGGCACTTATTACTCTTCTTAAGTGTTGTGTAGAAAATTTGTGCTTGTTTGAATCCTCAGAAGTGTAAGGCATCAGGATATATTTATTTTCTCTGAATAAGATAATCTTAACAGAACTGATGTTCTTCCTGGCCTCTCATCACATACACCACATAACAGCAGCCATTTCCAAATGGTGTGGTTTATTCAGTATTTTTGCTTTTCAGTTATTTACCTCTCATGTATTTGCAAGTTTTCCATGCTCATCTCTGACTATTTCATATGTCAGGCTCCATTGAAAGCCCTTCACCCTTGTGGCTTTTCTGTCTAGGTGACTCAGTGGAGGAGAATTTAGCAGCTCCCTTCATCTTGGGTTCAGGTGCAGCTTGCAGACAGCGTCTTGTGGTTTCATCTAGTCAAAAACAAAGCTACAAGAAACTATTAGATCTGCCATGACTGACTTTCAGGCTACTTGAGGATTTTAAATTTATTTTATGCAGCTGCTTGGTCCTGTGTGAGGTGGATTTTTTGTTTCCTTCCTGTTTTGCTTTCAATCACATTTATGTACTAGACATATGATAGCCCTTCACTGTAGATAGGTGATGTAAGTTGTGTTTGTCTGACTATATTGCTTAATACAGAATTTCTGATGAGCTGCTTTTACAACTCCAGTTTAGCGACTCAGTCTTACGTTGCAAATCTGCTTTTAAAAATAACTAGTGGTATTGGTAATGCTCTCCTGCCTGCTACTCTCTGTCCCCTCCCTTCAGAGCTGTGTATTGGGTGGGATAATCAGCAGCAGCACGCTGGAGATACTCCTGGTTACCATGAATCAGCAAAGTGATTGTCTCTTTGGTCTGTATTTCACTTCAGTCATTTGCAGAAGTGGACAAAGCCATCCTTCTGCCTAGAAGAATCTTTTAATTTGAAACAGAAGGTTTCTTTTTTTTTTTTAATTTTTATTTATTTTATGTAAACAATTCCTTAGAATGAGGAACTGAAAGTAAGCAGCTGAGGCAGGGCTGGAGTTGCTGCAGCTGAGCCAGAGCTATCGTGGCTGCATCTGAGTCACCTGCTTTTCTATTGCAAGAGGCTGTTACATTTTAGCTGTTCTTAAAAGTTTGCTAAAGCAACATGCTTTTCCAGTTTGATAAATAAAAGTGCTTTTCATTCCTAGTAAGTTGTTGAGACTGGCCAGCTGCATCCCCTTTACAGAGATAAGGGCTTATCATCTACCATAACCCTCAAGAGAAGCAGCAGTGTTTTTGGGGAGCTTACCCAAGACCAGTAAGCAGAATGGACCGTGTTTAGGATACAAAGCAGAATGCAGTGTGTTTAGGATACAAGTATTTAAGCTGAGTACCGTCAGAAAGGTGGTGACAGATGACAAGCTGTTCTCAACTTTCAATGCCAGTGAGAGATTTGCTGCTATTCTGCCAGGGGACTGTGTGTCAGGCTTGAGCCTGAGCAGCCCATCACAAGACAAAGACTTTGTCACTTGAAGGGGTTTGAACTGCAGTGAGTGAGACTGTGCCTGTACCCCAGACAGGGGTTTCATGTGCTCTTTCCTGTTTTAGAATCTCAGGGGTAAAAATCCCTGTTCTCACAAGGGGAACCTGTGAAAGGCTTCAGAGGAAGCAGAACCACTCTGCCTTGCTGTGGTTTAGGTGGTAATGTCATTTTTCCTTCACCAGTTGATCACTGAAATGGTTCTTGACATTCAAAGCAGCAGGGGACACAATTATTAGTTCTTATTCCTATCCATCAGAAAATACCCAAATACACCATTTCTCTAATTTTCCAAACGTCTACCCAGATCTGTTCAGAAAGATCTGCAAAGTGATGTTTGATGTGTCCTGTTACTTTAAATGCAATAATTCCTTCCCTGGAACAATTCTGCTGTGAATTTATGTACAAAGACATCACTGGGTATCTATCCCCATTACACTCTTTTTGTTGTAAAATAGTTGTGGGGACAGTAGGTTTCCTGATGCCCCCTAGGTATCATAGAACAGCAGCAGGAAATTCCCTGGGTTCTTTAAGATTATCACAATGCTTGAAGCAGATATGTCAGGTACTGTTTTCAGACAAGTTCCTTGCAAGATTTCTTATACAGGAAGATGGAGTAATATTGCTGAAGATAATATGGCACTTAAATCCAGCTTTAGGCATCACGATAAGTGAATTTCTTCTAGAATAGTAGTGAATGCTATTTACTGCTCCCACAGGGAAAATAAATAATAAAGCAGCTCCATTCCTTTGGAAATTGGGTCACTCATGAGGGGGAGGTATTCAGTTTAGCCAAATGAATAATAAGTGTGAAGACTCAGTTTAAGCACCTTAAACAGGTCCTTCATGAACCTGTTAAACCCAGTAACCCAACCATAACTGATGAATTTCCTGGTTCAAGAAGTTGCTGAACTCATGATTCCTGGAAGCAGGAAAGGTATCCTGAGAACAGTCAACATAATGTGCTTGTTCTTTAATCTGTTTCATGACCATCTGTTATTTACCACTGTCAGAGAAGGGAATTGAACTAGGTGGATTTTTGTCTACTTGATATGGTCATACTTATTTTAGTAGAACTTCATTGCTGATAGAAGAATACAAAAACTGGGAGCATAACATGGTATGTGCAAGGCAAAGGCTGTATAAATTAGGAGCTGCTCAAATAAGGTTGCATGAAGATGCGCACTTTGGGCTATAACGTGTAGAGTTACTAACAGGCTGTCTTGGCCTGAATTGTTCAGCTGTATAAATGGATGACTTTGCATAAAACCCTGCAGAAACTTTGATTTTTCTGCATGGGCCTGGGAGTGTTTGGTTTTTTCCATAAGAAGGTACAAGTATTTTTCAGATAACTTTACAAGTGTCTTTCTGAACCTGATCAAAACGTGCTGAGCCTCATTGCCACTGTGGGCAGCAAGTTTTGCCTTCTGTCTACTTTAAAAATGAGGTTTGTGGTGGGGAAACTGAAAACCAGTTATCAAGTGGTTTTGCATAACAGAGTTGATGGTAACAATGTGCCTTACAGGCAGTGAACCTCTTGTTCATGACTATGCTGTCTACTCTCCCTGACCGTATTTGTATGGCATGCCCATGGCTGCTAAAACAGATTAATGTGAAAAAGAACTACTAATAAAGCACTTAGGAACTTAATGCAAAATGAATTTGGCAAACAGAAAAAGTACTGTCTGACTCCTCAAGGTCTTTTTTCTTTCCTTCAGAGTTGGAGGTTCTCATTGATAATGTGATGGTTTTTCTCTTTGCCACTCCGAGCTCCCTGCTACTCCATGCACTCCTTTGATGCGTCTTCTGCCCAACTTTCTACATCCCATCTACTTTGACCACTTCTCTTTGGCCGAGGCCATGTGATGGCCTTGGGAGCTCTTGTCTCCCTGGCATGCCTGAGGCCTGGGAATACCTGGTGTTTTTCCCATGTCTTATTCCCCAGGAGTGACACCTCAGAGAAGCAGCTGGAGTCCCTTTCATAATTGTTTCCACCTGTTTGCAGATGGGTCAGGTGAATGAAGCTTGAAAGTATGAAAAAGAGCTGGAAACCAAAAAAACCGTGCTGTCAACCAGCAGATCTAGCTGCTCTCCATGAAACCAGCCAGTGTCCATAGCTTAACTATTGTTTTTCACTGGTTTCACTTTCTGTGTGTCCTGCTCCATCCACACACATTTCAGCATTGGCAATCCAGTCTGTTGAAATGGTTATACCTTCTTACACCTTTTCTTTTTAAACTTGAATAAACTCTGTTTTTCCTGTCTTGAGAAGAGAACCCTTTAAAAGAATGGCATTTTGAGCTTGCACTTGTGTGCATTCTCCAGAAAAACAGAGGAAAAGTTCCTCTTTCAAAACTGAACGTTTCTGTTATTTTTAAAACAGAAAGACATTAGTGAAGACATCACTAAATGTCTTCAATGATTCAAATAGATTCATGAAATAGATTTACAATATCACATAGTGTATTCAAGTGTAAATAATGTTTATCTCAGGAAAAGCCAGCCATGTGAAACAGTGAGTACTTGAAATACCCTGTTTTTCCCCCTCTTCTTTTGTTTTGAACTTCCTAAGTCTGGACTGTCACATCCCTAGATACAGTACTTTTGTTTTATGAAAAAAACCTGAAAATGTTTTAAGAGATAAATGGATACACACTCATTCAGAAATATCACAACTTGAAGTTTGTCCATTGTATTTTTTACTTCCTGACTGTGGCTTTTGTTTAGTCTTTAAAATATTGAACTGCTAGAGAGCCCCCCACTGGTTTATAATGGTTACAATCAAGACCCAACCTGAAATTTTGGAAATATTTTTATTTACTGTGAGAAATAGAGTGTTCTGTTGCAATATCAGAATGCCACAAAGCTCATGAGGACACAAAGACTGGTCAGAAGAGACAGCTGACAAATATTAGGTGTCCCATAGCAGGCAGTTAAATGCACTGTAAGAGAAATGGAGCATTTGGACCTTGTAGGTATAAATCACAGTTGTTCATGCATGCCTGTTAGGCTGACACTATTATTTGCAGCTGCAATCAGCACATCAGTATTCTGCATTTTCTGAAGAAAATTTGGTACCAGCATTTTGACTAATTTGCACTACATTTGGTTCTTCTTTCTTAGTAAGATTGGTATTATTTACCTGTCTTTGAAAAGCTGCTGAAATGAATGTAGCCTCAAGCCTGCTTTAACTGAGAGTAGCAAAACACATTTTTTTTTTAATAAGTAAGCATCCTGAAATAACTGATTACAGACTGATTTAATTTTCCATCATAATGCAATTTTTCAGTCTAAGTCCAATACAATTTCACAGTTCATTCATGCCGAACTCAGCATAAAATATTTTATACTTTTTTGTGAAATCAAAAACCTCAAAACTCTTACAAACCCATTATACTAATTACCATTTTAATGAGCACAACTGAAGAATTGGATGTACTTACAGGGTCCAGAGAATGCTGTATGAGAGAGAGAATGATACGATTCTCAGAATTTCAAGAGTGGATTTTGTTTCTAAGCTAGTAGAAAATTCAGCCCATTTCAGAATCAGGTACTGTGAAATCCCAGAGTAACAGGTGGAAATTTATGACAAATTTTAAAGAGTCACGCTGTCTACCATACAGGAAAGCAAAGTTCCAAAAAGTCTCGTTTGATTACACCCATTTCAGTAACCACGTTTGTTGAAAGAAACAGGAGCAGGTTTTAAGAGGATGCAGGATGGGTCAAAACACTGAAGATAACTCCAGCAAAGTTAAGGGGAAGCCTTGGAGATAGAGGTTCCTCTGGTGCTGTTTTTTTCAAACTCTACTCTTTAAGCTATTGGTAGGGTATTGCAGGGATCACAAACCAAAGGCCATGTGCCTTGATTATTGTTTGGCTGAAAGCCTACAATGGGCTCTAACCACAGTGAAAAGCTGTTCTTCCTTGGGGACAACAGAAGGAAGGTACAGTCACTATGTACCCATGTTGTCACCCTCAGGGGATGGACTAGTGAAACCCCATGCAGATGGGCAAAACCCCACAGTCCCATGGAAACCTGGCCCCTCCCCTCCCCTCATTTACCTAAATATTATAGGAAGATTTATTTAGACATATCTTGCCAGAAATATGAGTTCCACTTCATATTTGCAATTAGGAGTCTAAAGCACATTTATGCCACTTACTAACAGTTTAGGGGAGCAAGAGGGAGATAAAGAGTCACTTGCTGTGGAAGTCAATTTTTTCCTTCCCCACTTAAAACAGATATAAGAGCAGTAAAGCAAAGAAAGCTGTGTAGAAATTAGAGCATTTTACATGATGGCCTCACTCACCTTGCTAATGCAATCATAGGGTGTCAGGTACTGACCTGGGGTTGGTGGTCCTGCCTCTGCAGCAGCTACACTCCATCTATCCTCTGCCATCTCCAGACAGCAACACAAAGCTCCCCCCAAAAGTCCACAGCAATCTTCTGATGAAAAATCACCAGGCTGTTGAATAGCAGCACTATTTTTAAGCAGCATAAGAGAAAAAAATTATTAAAATGCAATGAAAATTCTCTTCATCTCTAAATATGAACTTGCAATGGAAAAAAATGTGAGCAAGATGGGATTTTTAGATTTATTGGTCCTATGCAAAAAAAAAAAAAAAAAGAGACTTTGTGATATTTCATGGATGTTAGCAGTAACTCCTGTGCAACAGCCATATCATCACTCCACAGAACGGAAGGAATACAATCGATGCAGATTAGGACACAACTATAGCTATTATAATACATTAATGTGTCCTGTAATGATAAAGGAATTTAGAAAGACAAAGCAAGGGGCGGTTACTTGTTGATGATATATTATGCATTCCCCTTCAGTAATAGATATGGTGCAGAAATATCTCAGCAGGGTGATGAGATTGCAGGTAGAAAACAATTGCAATTACTTCAGAAAGGTGAAAAGTAACAGATGCTTTAACATCCCTGGGGAACACATCTGATAGAGACAGCTGCAGCTTCGGTTTCCTCATTGCTGACTTTTGTGAGATGGCATCAGTTAGACAATCCTCTGTATGTTAAGAAGTAATGAGAAAACTAAGCTGTCATCCTCAGTGTTGTGACCCTACCAGCATTGTCAAAGCAAGCCTGTCTCAGTTGCTGAGTCCCATCAGCTAGACAACAAAACTGAAATCAAGGTAATAATTATTCCCCAAAGTAATTTTTTTTCCCCTGAACATCAACAATTCCTTCAACAAGCAAAAGCTGACAGTCTTTATTTTCTGGTTGTATTTTGAAGGTCTCATTTTCCAAAATACTGTCTATAGAATTTTTCCTCTGCTAATGAAAACATGTACAATGTTGAATGTGATCAAATTTGCTCCAATTTGCGAGGGAGCAATAACAACTCATAGCTTTCAGCCATGGCTGAGATGTACATTTCTGCACAATAAATCTTCCTCCCTCACACATTTTTTTCATGCTGATGAACTTGCCTGAATGCTATGCAACGTCCCACAATCTGTAAAATTGCTATTAAGGAGCCCTGGTTATCATTTCAGCCATGTCCTATGGGGGACTGGATGGTGGTATCTGGCAATATTTGATTTTGCAGCTATCATAATATCCTATCTTGCCTATCCTCTTGAAGGTGTTGTTATTGTCTGGAGTCATCTGCAGGCAGCCTGATAGTGCTTGCAAGTAGACAGCTCCGGGAATTTTTTGCCCTTCTATACTTTGAAACTTCGGTTGAGAAAGATCTGCTTTTATCCATTTTTTCCCCTTAAAGCTGTGTCATCTATTATTTGCCGTTCTTTGCTTTGATGGGAAAGCACAAAGGAATGCTCCATCCTTATCTTCCCTTGGCTCAACTGCAGTCCTAACAAGCTGGAAGCGATATATTCCCATTAGCATCTCCTTGTATTCTCTTCCTTCTGGATTTCCTGAAGCTTAGTCACCAAGGTAGTGGTACTGCGTGGGATTCCTCATTGGATTCTGCTTGTCTTTGTGCCCTGACTTTGAGCACTTCTTCTGTGAAAATGTTATGAAGTGATTCCCAGCTGCTGAGCACCTTAGACAGGGCAAGGTGGATTGTGCCAAAATGTCTGTGTGCAGGAAGAAGAGTTTCTTCACCTTATGATCCACACGTCTGTTGTGCCCTCTGTACATCTTCTGGATCCAGCTGCAGCCTCTGCACTGGAGATGAATGACACAAAGGTAAGGAAACTCCAAACTAGGCCATGCAGAACACTTGTGCAAAACAAGGCACGAAGCCATTGTCATGGATACTTTGATAATCATGGTGCTATCTGCACCTAGTCATTGAGTATTTGTTGGCCATCGGTGCCCTACATCTCCCTGTGATTTAGAGGAGCCTGTGTTCTTCTGTTGTAGGTGTAGCAGGGAATGCATTAACAGATGTCTAGGTGCAGCAATATGAATCCTGCTCATTAATACCCCTAACTATTTGCTTCCCAAAATATCCCTGCCTGCTTTCAGAAGGAAAGATCTAGGTACAAATCAGGGCTGGACATTGCTGAATGATTTGAGATCTGCTATCATCTTTGACAAACTTTTGCTGTTTAATAGTGGGGAAAACAGGTAGGTTAATACTTTGTATTTTAATTTTAATTTTAAATTGTATTTGTATTTTCTATTTTCAGTTATGGATGTCTGAAGTCAGATACATCTGAAAGTGACTGGTATTTATAGATCCCTTTGATTTGATAGTTGGTGTCCATCAATGCTGGGAATCTAGAGGATCTTACACTTTTTAGTGTTGACATCAGAAGTTGCTTTAGATCATATCCTTTCTATTTCAGAATTTTCCCATGAATAATATGAATGTGGTGATATTCTTCTGGTAAAAGGAATACAATGCAAGTTCAATGTGGCCAAATGTTGTTCTAGGTTAAGAGTATAAAACTGACACTAAAACTGATGGAGAATTATGCAAGAGGACAATGCCTTTAATGATAAGAGTCAATTGACAGGACATTTTTAGCTATCAAGTCATAAAGAGCAAAGTATAGTCTCATTTCCTCTATAATTGACACAGTACAATTTTCCCTGCTTTATGATAGCTGGTTTATGAGTAATTGTTTTATTTCTGCATACCAAGTCGGCTATTGTTTATCATCTAGTATGGTGTGGATTGCAGATGCAGTCTAAAAGTTTCCTTTTAAAGGAAACTATAATGTCCTAATCTGTTTTTTTGGCTTTATAACATTGATAGACAAAATGAACAGGATCAAACTTGAAGCTTGAAGAATCATGGCATTTTTAGCTAAGGAAATGTTCTTGATGGAAACTCAGATTTTATTAGTGATACTACAATTAAATAAGCCATTATCAACTTCCTACAGATCTCCTAAGAGCAGCTCTTTTTCGTTCTGGAGCCCAAATTACGGAAGCAATCTTCATAAAGGCCACTTCCCTAGCTATAGCGCCTGCTGTGATATGATTCATGCCTTTTGTCTTCTGCTGGAATTTGGGGATGTTTATAAAGGAATGTTATAAATACTGATTTAATTCCTCTTTTCACAAGATGCTTTATTCACAAGGAAAAAAAAAAGAAAATTGCATCACATGTGTACGTCATATAATTTCCATTCTCATTGCCATCTGGCACTATTCTTGTTGCCTCCTTCATATACATATTGAAAGGATGTGAAGCCAATGCCAGGCAGACACTCTGAAGCACACGTTTCAGTACTACAGCTGGGAGTGTAATGGGGCACAGGCACATTTGGGACAAAGAATCTGTGTAAATGTGCATTTGAAGGCTGGAGCTGGAATACTACATGCTTGGGAGCAAAAGAAGTAATGCATTGGAATCCCATTTTTCATGCTGTGCATTACTAATGATCTTACACAAAAAGTATGAAGATGAGCAGTATAAATGTCTTTTTATACTGTTAAGACTTTCATTTTCACTAGGGAAACAGCGGTATCCTGTGCATCTGGAAAGTACCTGGCTGTTGATTTACCCTAAAGTGTTGTCTAAAAATACGTGTCAGATCTTTTTGTCATGGCAACTTCTTTGAGACAGTAACTGCCGTGTGTCAGCATACTGCTAATTACAGCAGGATCCTTTCTCAAAGTAAAGAGAGTTTTCCAAGGTGGAAAGATGACCTACAGGATGGTCACTGCAAATCCGCTGCATTCATCCTGCCTGCTTAAGGTGAAGGGCGATGACAATGGTTGCATTCGTATTCAAACAGTCTATTTATGTGAACCATTATGCTAATAAATGACAAAAAATTATTGGTTATGAAATTCAGATGGGCTTCCACATACAGAGCTACTGTGGTCATGTGACAGGAGAAAGGGAGGAATTTAGGAGTCAGGGATTTCTTATCTGTGCAAAATAAAAAAAAAAAAAAAGCTAGATAAATTATCTGGCCACGGATTCAAATGGTATATATTTTATAAGGTAACCTAGTTACAGGTTACACTGCTTATCATCTCTTCTTTGTGTCCATCGTAGGTCAACACGACCCCAGCTTCTAGCAGCTGTGAAAGAGCTGGACATGCAAAAATAGTTGTCAGCAGACACATCCAGTTGTTCATGGTCTGGGTTTGCAGCCTGAGCTTCTGCTGCCTCCAACGGGCCTGGGGCTCTGCAGCATTGGCTTGGAATGGTGGTTCAGCTCTACCAGGCAGCTGTAGCCTAATGGCTCTGAGGAGTGCACATGGAGGGCTAAAACCTGGAAAGAGGTGTTTTGGAGACCCAGTAACTGTCTCAGCATCGCTGAGCAGAGCCCAGCTCAGTGCTCACTGGCTCACTGGCTGGAAGAGTCTGCTCCCAAGGAGTGAAGCTTATTTAAGCAAGAAAGTTGAAACAGCGGCCCTAGAGCCTGCAGGTAAATGAGCCTCGGAAAACAGTGCTACAGATGGAGCACAAAACCAAAGCAGTTTACGGTGTTTTTTGTTTGTTTGTTTGTTTTGGGGTTATTTTATTCTCCAGCTGAATAAATGATTAGGTGGATTATTACACATCCTATTTCATGGTCTGGCATTAAGTCATTAAAGTGATTTATTTTTGGAAAGAGTGATTTTTAATCACCTGTGTACAAATTAACCAAACTGCAATAAACAAAACAGAACCTCATGATTTATTCATATTTAATGTGTCAAACACTTGATTCTCATCTCAATATCTCTGTTCTCTGCCCTGAAACCCCAAAGAAGAACACAAAACCTGACTGTGGTTCTGGGGTTCCTCTATCTGATGTGTCAGTCATGGATACAGATACTGCAAGAGAAAAAAAGGCTATATAATTCCAGGAAAACAAAATATAGCAGATGTGTCACAGTGAGTTGCTTGACCCTAGCATCCTTAAAGCTGCACTTGGGATTATCAACTATAAATAAAAAAATAGTGTAATTATTCAAACTTCAGGAAGTGCTTCCGGACAGTTCACTGGGTTCACTGCTGCAGACTCTCCAGATAAATAATACCAGATATTATGTCCCATTCTGATACTGGCTGTGTGGGCATCTCAGGACAGGGGCTGCTACCATGGGGAAAGAAACCCTGCCTGACAACACATGGTTCATCAAGGGAGTGCTGATGACTAATTTACAGTGTAGTCCTGTTTCTAGAGGGCCAGAATCAGATTAAATTGTTTCCCAACTGTAAAGCAAGTTTTCTGTTCATCAACAGTGATATGATTAGGAGCAGGAGCTATAAGATCTGTCTAATCCAGAGCAAAGACATTGCCATCCCTGAAGCTGCCTGGCAGTAACAGTTCCCCATGAACTGGATAACATAATCTTTATGCAAAATCAATTCCTAACCTCTCTTTATTCTGCAGGAGTTATGAAGCTTGATGCACACATTCTTCTTTTCAAAATGACTTTAAAGCATTAAGACGTATAGTTTCAAATAGGGTAGGAAAACTGGAAGCTCCCACTGGTAAAATAAAGATAGTTGAATATAGTGTCTTACTCTGAATTGCTTTCAAGAGCTATTCTTTCCCTTGATCTATGAAGGGAAAACTGAGAGCGACTTTAAATGTGGGTGATGCAACACTGCCTCCCACTGCTGCATCCTGTTTCTCTGATGCCTTAACCTCATTTCTGCCAGCATGAGCCCACTGGTTCTTCAGTGGGAAGGCAATGGGACACAACAGGTGAATGTTGGGACTTGCATAATATTTTTTTCCATGCTGTTGATTCTTCATTTCCCACATAGGTATACCTGGGTCCTTGTGCTAGGCATAAAACTGCTGGCAGTTTTCAGGGCATGGATTTAAGCTGCCATCTCTCTTTATAGAGAGGGAGTTTCAGATATCCAAATTAAAAATCTCCAAAGGACAGTACAGGATAGTGTTTCTTAATTTTTTTTTAGTCAGATCATTCTGTCTCCCAGGAGAGCACATGCACAGACCAGCCTCCACACTGCTGTCAACAGTTTTTACATATACATAAAAGTCTATTAGGTCACACATAGGAAGGATATTTGTTTTTCATCTTAAATAGACAGTATTTTATATACTTCTATGCAAAAGAATGTACATTTTAAAACGTATTTTTGTCGTTATCTCACCAAAGCCTGAGGCTGAGAGCAAAGCAGAGACTGAGAGGAAGCACTCTACCAGCTGATTCCTGGAAGGTCTGTCCACGCCCTGGAGCAGCATCATGGCTCTGGGGGATACTTATTTTTCTGAACTGACCCTATGGCAGGCTGCCTAATTTGCTGTGGCAAGTACAGTTGTGTAGCCACTTGCCTCCATTTTCTCGGAATGCCTTTTCCTCCCCCACAGGTCTTGCCAGAAATTAAAAGACATTGAAGGTATTTTTGACTCCATCACTAGCCAGAGTTCATCAAAACAGGGATTTTGTTCTCCATTGTGGATTTCATGGGATGAGTTGGGAGATATCTCACTCTGACATTTCACAACTGTCTTCTGACCTACCTAGGCTGCAACAAGCAAATCCCAAAATGTTCTGTCAGGTTGCTTGAACTTTCACTGTAGTTGATATCTAAGGTTTTAAGATTGCTGATTCAAGAGAATTAAGCTAAGATCACCTTTCAGCAACTGTGTTACTCCACGTATCAGGCTCCTGCAACATCATGATCTCCAGTTCTGCTGCACCAGGGGACATGCTTCTGCTCTGCTCTCCCAAACCCACCCAGCCCGTGTGCAGCTGGCAGCAGAGAAGGCCTTACAAAACCTGACCCTGGATTCTCTACTCATTAATCACTCAAGCAGGTTTAACCTGTTGTGTAAGATAAAGATGTTTTAATTATTTTTTAAAAATAAGCATCTAGAGTTACTTTAACTGTTTCCTACCCCTACGACAAAAATCAGCGTTTTCTAATCAAACAGCTGCATATCAGCTGACAGCTTTTTCTAGCTGAAAATTGCAGTGCTTTTACACAGTTTGGGTTGGAGTCTGATATTTCAATCCTGGAAGATCACAAAACTTGAGCATATGCCCCCTGACAACCTTCAGTTTTCTTTTGATTTCATAGATGGGTTTCCAATGACATGTGAGATGTAATCCCTTGTGTCTGGCCTTTCTTTGATGAGGTTGCCTGGTCCTTTGATCCAATGGTATGCTATTCGTGGCAGTCAACAGTGTAACACTCATGAATCAGTTTTGAAACTGTTCAGTGTTATCTCAGAAAATGGGTTCAAAAAACAAAGAGTTGGAAAAATTAAATTTGTGACTTGTTTTTTTCAGCTTCTCCATAACTCATCTAGAGAATTCTTCTCTTTTTTTCTGCCTTCACTTCTCCTGCCATAAGGGACAGCAAAATGAAACATGGACCTGATGTATATTTTTTGCAGAGCTTGGGAGTGCAGAGCACTAAGCGCTTTCTTTCTGGGCTGATGCAGATAGCACGCAGGAACCTGAAAAAACTCCTTGGTATCTTGCAGTTGTAGGCTCGTGATTCGTCCTTGGGCTGCGTGCAAGGGCTATGAGCAAGCAGAGGAAATCCTTCCTCCGATCTCCCGGTACGTGTGGAGCAGCGCACAGCTGGGGCCCACGCCGGCGTGCCGGGAGCTCCGTGGCCGGTGTGCCTGCCTGCAGACACGGCCCTGCTCGGCATCCCTGCTGTGCCGCGGGTCCTGGGCGGGCTGCTCCTTATCTGCGAAAAGAATAGACACCTTCCGTATGTGGAGGAGAGGCTTTCACTTCCTCCAGGCATTCCGGGGCTGGACCTATGTGTCCGTGTTTCACAGCACGGCTCTTGCTCAGGCAAACCGTGAGAGCCCCTGCACGTCTCTGCGTGCTATGTGTGTTGGCAGTATATTCGCTCAGAGAGACGTTATTCCTGGATACCAAATAGTACTGGCTGGTAATATTGATCTAAGAGAGCAACCTGGGAAATATCTACCCACCCGCAGCAACATGAATCCCTCCTACTGTAGTGCAAAAAGTTGGCACCGTTTTTCAGCAGATGGCTGTGTCCTGGGATGTAGGGGGACGTAGCAAGCCCAAAGGCTGCCACAGGGCTTGCGTAAGTGCTTGCAATCAGAAGGAGCAGATGGGTAACAACCAAAGCTACAGATTTTACATTTGTGCTTTTTCCCTTTCCAAAAATGGAGAAGTCTGTACCAGAATCCTTAGTGGCCGACTGTGTCTCACAAAGAGAAACAAAAAAACCAGAACAGTGAGTGTTGTTCAGTCAGAACACATATGGAAAATGCAAATTGGATCATAAAGACCTGAAGGGGGAACAGCAGCAACCTCTGGTGGGCCAGATGCTGGAGGCACTTCTGGACCCTGACCATGGAATAGCATGCTGCTAAATGAGAAAGCCCATCATTTTTTAACAGCAAAAAGCAAACTCAATTCCATAGCAACCACATTATGTCTGATATGCTGGAAAGGCTGAATTCATGATGAGAAAAGAAAGCTGTGCGTGGCTTGGAAACCTGAAACTGCCACTCCGACTACGGGAATGAGATCAGAACAGATGCCATTAGAATAAGATACAGGATGCTGTGTTACAGAGTTGCGAGGAGACAATAATTTATGAGGCTTTTCCTCTCTAGGATGGGGAATAAAGAAGAAATTGTTGTTGTCATCTTCTCTTTTTCATTAGTTTCATTTGACAACTGATTGTCATTTGTTTAAGTTATGAGAGTATAATATTTATTGTACATCTCTGCTGCATCATGACAAGGCAGATACGCAGCTGAATAGTCTTGTAGCTTAGTAATCTTCAATTATAGTTGTTTTAATGCAGTCCACAGTCATTCCCTGCAATATACAAGTAGAAAGTTCAAATTCCTCTCGAAAGAGCTAGATTAAGACTGCAAAATGTTCAGAGCAGGGTGTCGAAAGTGGTCAAAGGAATGGAGTTGCTTCCCTATAAAAAATAAACAGTACAGTTCTTCTAGCTGGAGAAGAGGTGACAGAGGAGAGAAGTGCAAACATGAAGGAAACCAGTGGGTACGAAGTTGCAGGAAAACCCAAGGTGAGTCTTCAAACAACATCTGTGGGCTCTGTGAACTTCTTGCCACAGGAAATAGAGGACGATAAAGGTCTCCATGAATTTAAAGGATCATCAGAGAAATCGGTGAAGGGCTGGTAAACACAAACACAGCCCATACATATAGTCCAGGCAGTCCCTGCCCTGCAGGTTGTTACTGCTTGGCAGGATGTTCTGGGCAGTATCTCTACAGGCATTTCCTTGCCTTAAACATTTATCTAGGCATCTACTTCTGGTCATTGTCAGACGAGCATAACTGACATTTGATCCAAGCTGATACGGTTTTCATATTCTTAGAGACTTGGTATACAGGCTGTGACTAATTTTTAAAAAAAGGCCAGAAATCTGCGAATACCTCTGTTCTGTCCTGCCGTGTTTCCTGTCTGTTGTTTCTGTTGTGGCTCTGTTGAGCATGTGTCTGCTCTCACCTTAACCCCAATTTGACAAAAAATTCCACCTTTCATGGAGGAAAACCCACGTGAAGAATGGAAGTAACCCCCTCTATACTATCTGCCTCTTGGATGCCAGGGTACCACATGGGTGTAAGGCATATTGTGCTGAATTATGCATCCTCAGGGTCTGGTCCAGTATTTATACCATTGCAATCAAGAGTGAAAACTGCTTTCTTACAACTTTCTTTTCAAGGTTACACCAGAATTCCCGTTTGTTTAGTTCTCCAGCTTAGAGCCTGCCCCATTTCCCTGTGCTGAACTCACATTTAAAATGTATGCAACCAGCACACAGGTTTTGCCATAGTCAGTTGCTTCACGGTTACTATACAGAAATTCTGAATTATTCTACTTGGACCTTGACAACTGTAGCTAGTTTACTTATTTTGTGTCCTTTCATTTACTTATCAGCTCTATGTGGGGAAAAGGGGGCTTAATTGCAGAAAATGTTTCATCCTTGGCTGCAGTAGGTTGGAGCCTGATCCTGCTCACGTTAGCAGAGCGAGCTGTGGGTTTGGGTTACGCATTTGTGAAAAGCCTGTGAAGCTTTTCCCTGTTTTTGTGCCTATGTTGCCCTCTGCTGACTGGTGATGGTTTGGAAGATACAGAAGGTCTCCACTGAGCAGCCTGTAGGCATCTTGCAAATTAGACAGGGATATATTTTTGACCTGGGATGTCAGCTATGCTCTTTTATCTATTGTTAGTTGTATATCCATAGTTAGGAATGCCACAATAATTCAACAAATCGAATATCCCCCTTAATGTCAGCTTAGCTGAAATTTTATTAGAGTTTTGATTCTAATTAACAAGTAAAAATTAAATTGCTGAGGCTTTGAAACAGGCTCTTTGTCATCTGTGAACAGTGTCTAATGCCTCTCATCAGCTGGCTTAAGAAAAGCGCAATATGACACACTGTATGGAGGGAGGATAGAATTTGACAGTATTTTACACAAGAGCTAGTTTTCAAGGACAGGGAAAGGAAATGGCAATTATTTGAAAATAGATGCAAGCCTGTGCAAAGAGAGAAATCCAGCAGGAAATGTGAAGCTAGAGATGATTATGTACTCGGGGCATGAACCACTCCAGACTCATCTTCAGAATTGAAAGAGAACTCTATTACTTGCTAAAATGTGCTCTTTTCTGCACTCCCTAAAAAGCTGTTGTCCTGGACCCTGATCCTTTCCCAGGAGGTGATTGAGGAGTGACATTTATGCAAATGTTAATGGAGAGATTTGTGTCAGATGAAGAAAGAGAAGCTTGCCCTTTGACGTCGCAGGTTCCTATCTCAAACACAGTCTCTCACATAAAAATTGCTTTGAATAGCTCTATCAAGATTTCAGCAAACTCTTGTTGATAATGCTTACCTCCTATTTGTTGTTAGCTTTGAGACATGCAATTGAAAAAGCAGAGCCTAAGCTGGAGGCAGTATTTATTTTATCTACAAGGACTGAATGCAGAAAGGAAAGGGAGATTGAATGATGCTGGTAGACAATGTAACAGTACTGCAGGCACAGATGCCCTAGATCTGACTTGCAATTCCATCCTAGGTTATAGTCTTTTTAAAATCATCCAGGCTCAAGGCAGGCTGAGCTGAGCATGTAAGACCAGTTTAGCTAGAGAGCTAACATCTCAGACACATTAAAAATACCCCAAATCCCTGCAGAAACAACTATTAGCTCAGATAGTGTTATTCACACTGTCAATATAATAAAGCTGTGCAGGAAAGTCTTGCATTTACAGCTTTAGGCCATTGGGTTTGCACTCTCATTTAGTTATGGAATAGTTTATTGCTGAAAAGCACTATATTTTGAATAATAAAGGCAAGTGCAGCTGCACAACCATTTGATACCAGAGATGTCCCTTTTTATGAATGGTATAAAATTCCATCTTAGTAGTAATACTGTCTTCTCATACATGACTGCATCTTTCCATATGCAACTTTATATCTGATTTTGAAATGGAGGAGCAAAGCTAAATGTAGATCTGTACGGCTGAATGCAATGTTGAATGTTATATTAAACCCTGAAAGGCAGCAGCCTATCAATGCAGGGCAAGACATATCTGTCCCTACTTACATCAGGCTCATCAGTGCTACAGCTTTCCAAAGCATGAGTTCTTTCTCTGTGAACATCCAAAATATGTGGGTGAGCCCATGTATGACAATACCCACAGGCCTGCCAAAAATCAAACTTGGTTCAATTCTGCAAGCTCTTAATAAAGAAAGGAGAGAGAGTTTCAGAGAACTGCTTTAACTTATGATGATAGAGGAAGAGGTGCACTTCCATAAACATGAACTGACTTCACTGTCAGTTTAATTAAAGAAACTCATTTAAATATGACGCAAAGATTCGTATTCTCCAGATGAATATTGACACTTGTGGTGGCATTACTTCTTATTTGAAATGAGGTTATCACTAATTGCCTGCACATATTGGAATGACTTCTGATTATGTTGATAATGTCAAAAGTGTTTTTGGGAAGAGACATTATCAGTTGTCACTCATTAAGGACAAGGCAGATGTCACTGGAATTAGGAGCTATACATACTGCTTATTTTTAAGAACAGCAAGATAAGCATGCAAAGGTTTGTTTCTTTACTTCAAATCTGATTTTGAGCTTGGAGACCACTTAGGGGATAAGGACCTCTGCCAGGTGTCCTCTCATCTCCTGCCCTGAGACTTTTTTATAAGTATTAATATTCTCCTTATTGGAAATGAACTTAACAGTATTTCTCACAGCAAACAGTTAATCCTGGGGAAGGCACACCTGAACGATGTATACACCTTTTTTTACTGGTGTTTACTGGTCTCTAACTGCACAGTGCAAGGAGGTTGCAAGTAAATTTTCATCAGGATTTATTTTATACACTTTCCTCCTACTTTCTGGACTTTTCCATTACTTGTTTCATTCCATATTTTCTCCTCTTTTCTTTTCTTTTCCATACACACTGTGTTCTCCTATGCTGTTCCTATATCAGTACACTCTCCCACTCTGGCTCTCCTCCACCTTCTTTCTTCCCAGGAAAAGCTGCCATTAGCTCCACCAGGTACCACCACCCATTCCAGGTGTCTGGGCATGATCAGAGCAGCCTGAAATGTTGTCAGTGAGAAGAGAGTCTGGGAGGAGCTGTAGTAACACTTCTACACATACTTTTGGATATAAATGACAAAACAGGAGTCAATGTGGCAAAGGATCAGGCCCACCAGTTGAGATAAAGTGAAGGAAACAGAAAATTTGGACTGAGGCTTGCTTACATTTTCAGATGGAAGCTAATAAAATACTATTTGTCTCTTGAACCTCTTGGATTCCTAATTCCTTTTGGCCAGTATCAGCCAAGTTTCATAAGACAATAGAAGTCTTATATATCTCAAGTACCTACCTGTGTCATGAAGGCAGCAGCCAAGTACCCCATGTGCCCCTGTCAGAAGCACAGTAGGTGAGCTGACTCACCTGAATTAATAGACACCAGAGAAGCCACACAGGCTTAGGGTGCTCTCAGCAGCCTGGCTGTCCCCACACAACCCCCATGGGTCTTGCTCTTACAGCTGCCTCAATTGCAGGAGCAGCTTTCATCAACTGCCTCACCTTATCACAGGTAAACCAAGCAGGTGGTGCCAAGCCTGAGAAAAACAGGCTCTGGCAGCTCCACAGCTGAAGGCTTGCTCTGTTCAGTAAAAGTTTTACCAGAGTTCACCAGAGGAAAAACAAGGGGGTCTCTCTCTATGCAGGCTGTGAAGTGTTCCAGCTGGATGGCTGTCATGCCTTTGCCTCTCTTTGAGGGAGGACACTGCCAATGAAGGGAGCACCCCTGGGTGCCCCCAGCTGCCGTTGGGGCTCAGCTGTGACAATGAGCCCCGAGTGAGGGTGACTGAATGGGCACAGCCTCCACTGGGACAGGGGGGCAGAAGACATTTGAACTGCAGTGGTACAGTTTTAATCCCAGTTTTCCTCAAATGTTTGATAAAGATTCATGTCTCAGCATTTGGAGGAGTCAGGAGCTGGTAATAACCTGCTTCGCACAGTGATTCTTTGTCCTTAAACACAAATCCTGGAAACAGTGAAGCTGACATTTCCTACAGCATTTTTACAAAATTCATAGACAGATAGTAATCCTTCTTTCTGAGGAGATGAGTTTGGTTAAATACAATAGCCAAGATAATAGGTCAAGTGCCCAAAATTAAAACATGTCTATCTCTGAGGTCAGTGCAGGAAAGTGTTGTGAAACAAGTGTGAGTTGAGGGGCAAAGAGAGTAAAGAAACAAGAGGGGGAGAAAATCCCATTTCAGTCCTCCAACCCTGTCTGTAGGACTTATGAATATGTTCTTTACAGAAGAGCAGATACATAGTAGTTTTTTAATTCCTTTTTCAATTGCTTCAGAGTCCACATAGTCTCATTACAAAACAAAGCCAAGAGGAAAAGGCAGTGCCTGAATGGAAATGTCCAGGAGGAATGACTGACAGGTGGCCTGCCTTGGGAGAGGAGGAGGGAGCCCTGGAGCAGCCTTTTCCTTCTGCTCTTGCAGAAGCCAGAAGAGGGTCTTTTTTTCTTGACTGTCTCTCTTCTCTGTTGCATACAAGCCCTATGGAGGCTAATGATGCCTGGGGCTATGATAATCCCTGACAAACCACTAGCCCTGTGTGGGCAGATGGGCTGTGGACTCAGCTAGCCTCCTCCTTCCCCAGCCATCCTTTCTTTTAACTGAAGTTCCCATTGGCAAGGAGTTACATTCAGCATCTGCAGGGAAATCCAAACTCTGTGATTTCTCTGCAGCTTAACTCAGGCTCAGGAATATCTAGTGAAACCTTGTCCCTGTGAAAGGCAAAGTGGGAAAGGACCTCAAACACACCCCAAACCCCACAGGGCAGTTAGTGCAGGCCCTGATGCCAGATACTGCACTCCAGCTTTTAGAGAAGTGCGAGAGTCAAAACTTTGACAGATAACTGGGATATTACTGGATGGTGCCACAAAGCCAGAGAAGACTAACAGATAAGAAGACAAGAGGATAGCACACAAGGGGGCACAGATTTTAATATAAGTGCTGTGTAAATAATGGCCCTTCTTCTAAGATTTTCACTTGTCTGCAGTATGTAGAAATCTGTCAGGTCTGAGACTTGTTCTCTCCGCTCCTTTTCTCTGTGGCTGCTGGACTGAACTGCTTACAGGAGAGAAGCTACAGCCAGTGTGTCACTGCTGCTCACAGGCCTGCTGAAGCACTTCCTGAAACATTTGCCTTCCTTGGAGCTTGTCAAAGTCACTGTCAATTTTTCCTTTCACTTCCTTTGCAATATCATTTTCTAGAGGAACATGCCTGCCATTCCAGGCTGCTGATAAACCCCACCGTCAGTCATAATTTCACAAACCTCATTATTCTGCATCCACACAAACATCAATTCCCTTTGCTTTCCCAGCTGTGACTGTATGTCTGTTGTTTTCCTCCTGGTCCTCATTTGTGGCTATGTTTTCCTCCCTCACATACTTATATGTAATGACTTTTCCCTGAAAATTATCTTGTGCAGCTCTTCCAGCAGTTGAATGACAGAGGTAACAGCAGCTCTACTGTAAACCAGCTGCTATTTTCTTCAGTGCTATTATTTAAACATACTCTGAGGAAATCTAGCTGATACCATGATAAAGCTGAACCTGCCCTGTTTTCATTTATTCCTGATTTTGACAGTTCCCAGCTGTCCCAGGAGGAGATGCTGAGAAAGCCATGTAGATTTACTATTGCTACAGCAATGCTGGCTTGGTTCAGCCACTTGTTCTATGTTCCCTGCTCACTGTCTAGAGTGCATCCTAAGCTGTGTGTCTTCAAAAGAAGCAATCCAAACAGAAACTAACTTTCTGTTAAAAAACTATTCTGTTCTTTGTTTGCTTTATCAAAGGTCTGAACAGTGATAGCTGGAGAGAAGAGAGTGTAGTTTCCTACTGCTGATTTGCAAAGCCGTGGTGTAAGTCAGACCAGTAGGCAGCTGAGGAAGATATCTTTGAGTATGATTTTACAACAGCCTACTCTGACAATTGTGTGGCTAGCAACCTGTAAAATGGGAATGTCCAGTAGGTCTGGCAATGTCCATAACCCTCTGTAAAAACATCAGACTGCAATGTTGTCTCAGAGCTAACCTGCCTAAGTCCCCTGAACAAGCCTGGCTCTCCAACAGCATAAACACCTTCAAATACCATGCTCCTGTTTTGTGTGCATTTGGGTTTTCCTCTTCACCATATAGCAACATTCAGTGAATTGAAATCATGGGCTTTGGGAGAACTGTGAAATACCTTCAGCCCTTACTTCAGCTAGTTAGAAGAAATACACAGCCATACTCCCCTTCCCACGGAGAATATGTTCCTGAAAAGCATGAGTCTTAGCCATGCAATGGATAGGGAATCAGTTTTTCTCATCAGAATTCATGAGAAGTTAACCATTTGAAATAATCTTGGCTGCTTTGTCTTAGAGACAAAGCACTTAAGCATTATCCTCCATTTCTGCCCTTCACGCTGCATTGACTTGACTGATCTTGATTCATCTGAGGAAGATGATGCTGCATATGGCTGTTCAGAAAAAGCCATTGAAAATGCTCACAGTAAAAGATGTGTGCTGGGTGTTTATTCTCATGGATAAAACAGCCAAGACTGTGGACTGCCTGTGTCCCCCCCCCAGGTGATGATTTGGACAATCCTGCTCCTGCCTCTTCATCCTCTACATCATTTTACACTGTTCTTGTTTATATAAGTGGTATTTCTTCAGTCCTTGACACATCCTCCTCTGTTTCATTAATTCTAAAGGAAAAATTGGTTCATTATCCAGTGAATTCAGTCACTTTACCAGCCAAGTTGAACACATAATACAAAATTTTTGAGAGCATTCTTGCTGCTGCTTTTTAATAGTTCCATCTTCTTCCCCATCTCCCTCCTCCTCAGATGAATCAAGAGTCAAAGCGAAGGATGGAGAACGCAGTAGTGAGGATGGCTGGTTGAGCAGTGTGTTGATTGATCAGTGTGGATCTCTAAAGTGATGGATGTTGATAATGGACAAAGGGGTGCTTCTGGGCTGCCAGAGGAGAGCAGAGTTCATTCATATCAATAATTTAACTTTAACATGCTCTTAAATTTGAATTTAAATACAGGTCCTTCTTCCTACCCATACTTTCTGAAGGGAGTGTATCTCTGCTTCCTGCGCTTCTTCCTCTGCTCATCATACAGGATGACTTTGTTACACATGTCCTTTCTTTCTGCCCTTTGTTTCTGTGTGCTCCTGGGTGGCTGAAGGGGCAGTATGGCTGGTGTGCAATATTACCTCACACCAGGACTCTTGCACCCCACAAGTCTGCAGCCCATTCTGCTGCCTATTTGTGGAAGTGCAACCTCTTGTTACGTTGCTCAGGGACTGTTTTCCTGAAGCAACTTTCTGGAAATCTTAAAAATTGCACTTCAGTTCCCTAAGCCAGCCTGCAGTGTGGGCTGTGAGTTTTAACACTCAGGCTGTGATTTCACAACTGATGTCAGTTGGATCAGGGTCTCCCACTGGCCATACTTCCCTCTGCCCACTCCTTCCTATGCCATTCCTTGGGCAGCCTTCCTGCCATGGACACAGGGAGGAATGAAAGCCTGGCCTCCCTTGGGTAAAGAAGGTTATCTGCGTGACCAGCTGCCTTTTAATGAACAGAGCTGCAAGATACACTGAATCAACCTAAACAGCTCTCACAAAAGTAGAAATCCTTTTCCTCTTCACTCCATGTCCTTCTTTCTTTCCATTTCCTGCTCTCCCCACTCCACCAATGCTGGCACTCACTGGGATCCTTCATGGGGCAGGTCAGTTTTCCTAATTTTTTTCCCCATTTTCCCCATTTTCTGCCAGTCAGTCATCAACCTGGCAGTAAATGAACCTCCTTAAATCAGACTGACTGTGTTGCCAAGTCAGCCCTCAGCCCACCCAGCTGAAGGCTCTGAGGGTCTTGCCTCCTGCCCTCCATCCCCAGCGGTGTGCTGCAGCCCTGCTGCTGCTGCAGTTCAATGTGCTAACTCAGGAGAAGGCCTTTTTTGTCCTGTTAGTTTTTTGCAATGCTGGGGTGGCTCAGAGCAGCTCCAACAAATGCTGGAGCCACTACAAGGAGAACAGGAATGCAGCCCTGCTGTGCAATGACGACTGGAGTGGTTTGAGCAGGGTTAGTGAAATAAATTGGCTCAGGCATGAGTTCAGCAACCAGCAGGGCTGGGGGAAGTGAAGGAGCAAGTTGGAATTGGAGGTGTGAACAAGGGGCTGAAGAATCAGACCTTCCCACCCCCAGTCAGAAAGTTGCAACTCGGGTGCAGTGTGTCACTCACCTGATGGTAGCAGCCCAGCCTGAGCAAACAGGTACCAAAATGTACTCCAGGTTTAACACTGGACCTTCTTGTTTTCCTGTTCTGAACTCTGACAGTCTCTAAATCCCAATTTTTGGCAGAGGAATTGGAAGGACGTGGTTCTTCTGGGATGTGACCATCCAGTTTTCTTAAAAGCTGCTATTTGAATAGGAATTGTTAGGATCTAATGACTCTCCATTTTCTTTGTGGCTCAAAAAGCAGTAGATGCAGGCCTGCAAACAGATCTCTGACTATGTATGTGAGTTGCATATATGTATATGTATGCATACATATATATATATGGAACTGCATAAATCCATGAGAATCCATAATATGCAGAAAGTCACAATACTTGGGCTACCACAACAGCTGAGTTTTCTTCAACTGTAATGTTTCCTCAACACAAACTGGAAAAAAAAAAAGAAAGAAAGGACTTACTTAAATTGTGCAATCTTTTCTCATGATGATTAGAAATCATGCACATGAAAAGTTCTCTTTGTCCAAGTAAATGTGCTTAATTATATTTATTCAGATAGGAAGTTGATGTGCTGTGCAAGCTGCCATTTTTATCTGACCGCAATTACTCTTCTTCATGGTTGGGATTCCTCAGGTCTCATGGGACAGATTTCTTCCATGGTGTCATTCACAAGAGCTCACATCAAACTGCTTTATCATCTGTCTGCAATGTTTCATTGCAGTTATCAAGCAGTAACACAGCTCAGAGGCACAGCTCTTGTGATCCCAGAAGATTTTGAATTTATGGCTTAAAATAATCCAGCCATTTGAAGAGCATTTGAAGTCATCCTTACCACTTGGTTGTACTCTACTCAAAAAAGAGCAGGTTACCACTGTTAGCACGTCTAATGCAATATGTTCTTTCAGGATTTTCAGTCACTAGTAATTTGAGTGAACAAGATAGTCCTCATAATTTAAATGAAGGAGCAATTGACTTTATAGATTAAGTTGATATTTTTCTGGCAAGACTGTTTGCTTTACATGATAGATTTGCCCTGACTACAGCCATTTCTTTCTCATTAAATTAGCCAGCACACATTCACAGATGAGAGAATAAATTATTTTAGCTGTAACTTATATAGAGCTCCCCTACATCTTTACAGTATGGGTTTATTTGTGAGGTTATGACAACCCGGTCTCTCTCCTGATGACAAGAGCAGCAGTCACAGTCAGAGCCGGCTTCTCAGTGTTTATCTAGACACAAGAGTTGTCTCACTTTAATTACACTGATAACAGTTTAAGTGACCCAGTCACCCCTGGTGTTAGTGCAATAGAAAAGAGCTATATTGTTACAGCTATTCAAGACCAGAAGATACTTAAGTCAGCATCAGATAGCTTCATACTGGGACAAGTATTTCAGCACTCAAATTTTAGTTGGTATAACTGCAGTTTAAGATGGCACTGAAATAAAAAAACTAGTAGGACTATGGTAATTATCTAAATTAAAAAAAATAAATATAAAAAATCATGCTTTCAATTGCAATCATTTTGCTGATAAAGTGTGTGTGGGCCAGACCTGAATGGCTAAGGAAAAGTTCCCATTGGAGACGGTAACTTAAGCATCTTACCCAGTCAGAGCTGGGCTCCAGGCATCTGCATGTCTGCCCCTAGGCAGCAGCCCCAGTCCCTTCTCCTGTGCCCTCAGCAGTGCTTGCAGCCCAGGAGTTTCCCTGTGGACTCTCTCTTATGCAGACCTAAGCTGCATCCTTGCTGGTATAAAAACCTTCTAAAAATTTTCTGGAGCTAATAGCCTTATTATGATGTTGTAGCTTTTGCAGCTTTATGTAAGCATGGGGGGGGAGGCTATTTTTTCCACTTGACTTTCATTGTTCCCAGATAATCTGCAAAGCTGAACACTGATTGTGCCTCTTGCTTATTTCTGCAGAGAAATGAGCCTCATGCATCTTTCTAGTATCACCAGCTTTGTATTTATCACCAAGTAAACAGGGCCAGGAACTGCTCTCTGATCCTGTGGCCAAGTGGCACAGACTGGCTATATCCATGTTGCATAGTGATTGATCCTGGTCTCCCACCTGGTGCCCCTGTGGCCCTAAGACGTTGATATTAATGTGTAGATATTTCCATTCCTTTCTTTTTTTTTTTCCCAATTTATGCTGTCTGAACAAATGTGATAGCTATGCTGTAGCCCACAAGAACCGTGTTTTATCGCAGGAAACAGGGTTTGTATTGCATGAATTGGAGGGAAGTTTGTGCCTGCAAAGCCTCCTGAGACAGAGCTGGAAGATTGCATAGGGTGAAAGAAATGGGAAGCAATGCAGTCCCATCTCTGCTGCTTGCTGGGGACAGTCCCTCCTGCATGCCACCTCACAGGCTGTGCCCAGGCACTGTCTTGCTGTGCCAGGCTACATGGCATTGGCCAAGGCTGTGTCCTGCAGCACACTTACAGTTAAGCAGTGTGGATGATCATCAATCCAGCTGCTACCTGGTCCCACCATGTCCATCAGTGCAATCAGAGCTACTGAGGTATCCTGGTGCTTGTTTAAACACAGGGGATGAAGCCTAGATGCACAGCAAAATGTGCCTCCGCTGTGCCAACCTTAATGACAGGGAGGGAAGACTTGGGGGGCTTGCCAAGTCAACCGTGGCCAAGGCACATTGCTACTCCATCCCCCAATTCCATCAGGGCCATATCCAGCTACATGTGCTCACAGACAGATTGTCCCTGTCCTGGGCCAGGGGTTCCTCACTGCCTTCTATTTCCAGGTCTATGTGTGAGGCTATTCTGCCACCTCTCTGTAGCTGCAGCAGCTTGTTCCTAGGCACATCAACAAAGTGGGTTCAGCTTGAAACTGCTCTGCCTACCTTTATAAAAGCCATCCACTGCTTCAGTTTCTCATAATTTTCTTTTGCTCTTTACAGCGTAAACAACAATTTTTTGTTATCCCTTCTGTTTGTTGGAGTCACATAAGAAATCTGTCACTGAACATTTGTATGGGCTACAAATCTCTCTTCCAAATGTTGAAGAAAAACAAGTTTATGTGAATTATCTACAGCAGATAATTTCAATTCTGCACAGAATCTAAAAATAAAATGAGGCCCACATTCCACATTCTACATCTAAGTAGCTTTTAATTAGGTGTGATAACAGCATGAATTATCTTTTAGACTGCAATAGCTCCATGATCAGAAGTCAAGTGATGGACGCAATAATTGTTTGCAAAAATGATTGAGGGAAGAAACTCAGTGCTGGCATGCATTTTTTATTTTTTTATTTTTTTCATATAATAGATCTTTTCAGGCTGATTAATATTTTGGGTAAATTTGGGCTTTCTCTGTTATTGTCCTTGTTTTAATACAGCCAGTGGGTCCTTTCAAGTACTGACATAAAAGAGGGCAGTGAAAGCCTGTTAACTCCCTGTCATCAGTGGCTTCATGGTGATGCCTTTGGACAAGACAAATGGCACTGCTGCTTTCTGAAAATTAATGGCTGGGGTGCTGGATGGTTTTGTTAATTTCTTCAGGGTCCCCTCCCATTATTTTAACCATAGATAGGCTCAGGGGCTGAACATAAATAATATTCTAAACTGAAGTGCAGTCATGTCTCCTGTCCTGTCTACTTTGCTGGGAGCTGGATAGCTCTGGCAGAGAGAGATGGGGGGCAGGGTAGTTCACGTCCTAAACCATCACAGCTAAACCTGCCAGTGTCTGGTTTGTCAGGGTCCTCCTTTGTGCAGTCAGAGATATGCTCTCGATTTTACCAGTTAAGATCCTTTATCTTCATTGTAACTGAAGCGTAGTATTTAGCCCAGCATGGAGGGGCTGGGGGCGAGGAACACAGCTTTATTCAGCAGGAAGACAAACCGTAAAGGAAGGTCCTTTAAGGATAAGAGATTCTGTTATGGTGCCACAGGGATGGTACTTGGCACTTCAGATTGCAGACAGATGCAGGCACAGTGTGTTTGAGCACAGGCAGAAATAAGGAAGTTATTGTGTGCCTGGGAAATAAGGATATATCCTGTGACAGTGACTGTCCTGCCATATGAGGCTGTAACACCAGCCTGACCGGACAGGCGTTTGGTAAGGGAAGTCTTTCCAGAGTGCTATACTCTATCCCAACTGTCAAAAGGCCAGGCTTGCACTGGGATGCAAACCACAGGCATTTCTTCCCATGTCTTCTCACGCTCCCAGGCACTTGCTGTTTCATGCCTCTGTTATGTTGGTCCTGAGCTCCATGCTCTTCTCCTGGCGTCTCCAGGCATCATTGTGGGGGCTCCCAGACAGGAGGATACTGTGTAGCATCTGGCTGGCCTCGCAAACCAGGAACCCCTTCATCACCCCCTCCTGAACAGATCTTCATGCATTTGCCCAGAGGACTTCATAAAAATTAATTGAGTTGCCCAGCATTAGACACAGATCATAAAACTCCCATCTGATCTTGTGCCTGCTGCCGATTTTAACAGCTGATTGAAACAATGAGCGCTAGCTCATCGGGAATATAACAGTGCCCACAGAGAGAGCTGTAGCACAGGCTGTAGGTGTAGATAAGGCTTTAAACATACAATAAAGATCCTCTGCCTGTATCACAGAGCTCTCTTGGCTATGGGAGTAAAACCCCTGGGCTGCAGTTTAAACATAGCAAAAGTGATGGAGATTACCCTTTGAGTCACAAGTTTTGCTGAAAAGCAAATTTGTGTGTCTGCTTGTGTATTTATTTATTTTTCTATTTTCTTGCTCATTTCAAACTGAAAGAGAAAGAATTTGGAGCAAGGGAGAATTGGAGAACAGCCAGGCAAGGAGCAGAAAAGCCATGCCACGAACAAGTCCCGTTTCTGTCTGATGCCATTTGAGGCACCATTACACAGACTCTGATCATAACCATTTTTTCCCCAGGAAAACCTGCATTCGATAACCCACTAACAACCACCTATGTGCTTCTAGGGTGCTAACTTCCACAGAATTACAGAATCACAAAGTCAGTTAGGTTGGAAAAGACCTCTGAGATAATTGAGTCCAACCTATGCACGAACACGACCATGTCAAGAGACCATGGCACTGAGTGCCACATCCAGTCTTTCCTTCAACACCTCCAGGGACTGTGACTCTACCACCTCCCTGGGTAGCCCATTCCAATATCGAATCATCCTTCTGTGGACCTGCTCCAGCACCACAACATCCTTCCTGAATTGAGGGGCCCAGAAATGGACACGGCGATCCTCAGAAAAAAAAAAAAAAATAAAGAAAAGGGGGGCAGCCGCAGGAGCGCCCCACAAATCGCTGTGTTACCCCTGTGGCCGCTGTGCCGTGGTGCCCGCGCCGTCCCCGGTGGGTCCCTGCGGGCGGTGCGGGCGGAGTGTCCCGCCCGGGTTGGCGGCGCAGGGCGCGGCGCGGTCCCGCAGGGGGCGCTGCGGGGCGGCTCGGCCCGGCTCGGGGCGGCGGCGGCGGCGGGCGCGGGCGGCGGCGGGCGCTGCTGGGCGGCTGCGCCCCGCCGATATATAAACGCGGCCCGCGCCCACCGCCGCACCGTCCTGCGGCCGGAGCGCGACGAGGAGGAGGCGGCGGCGGCGGCATCGGCACCACCACCACCACCACCACCACCGGCAGCGCGGAGGCAGGTGAGCGCCGCGCATCTCCCGTCCCGGCGTGGGAAGTGCTGGCTCCACTCCCCGCCTCGTGGGTGTGCCCCCCTCCTTGCCCCGCATCGCCCCCGCGGCTTGACGGGTGTCCCGGCGCGGCCGCTCCCTGCTCACCGTGCGCAGGTGGTCCCGGCTGCGCTCCCGGAGCGCCGTGAGCGGGGACGGGACATGGGCAAAGGCTCTGCGAGACGGGGATGGCTCCTGCGTGGGAGGGGCGCGGCGGGTCTGGAGGCTGCTGCTGTACCCCTGTTGCGGGCACGAGATGGGGGAGCGAGTCCATTTATTAGGGTAGATAATGGATGTGATGAAACCTATTCAGCCAAAAGTTCTGGGGATGCTAATAAACGGACTGGCTCAATCGGGCTTTGCTCTCCGTGCAGCGTCTGTGCACGGATGGAAATTGCCAGCTGCGTGCCAGCAGCGTGTCGGCGGGGAGACAGTCCCTCCGGGAGCGGGGTCCCGGGCGTGCTGGGGACCCGCGGCCAGGCACGGACGAGCGGAGTGTTCGGGGAAAGTGCCGAGCTTGCTGGCAACCCACCGGCGCACAGGGCTGAAACTGCTACTTCTCTCAGTCCCTTCATTGGAATTAAACAGCATCTCGTTATTTTTTCCGAGGAATGATGGAAGTTCAAGTAGCTGAATTAGAAGGTAGCGTTTTGCTAGGAAGGGAGAGCTAAATAAGGGGAAGATAGGGCAGGGAATACAGGTCTTCATATTCAGATAAAATGTGTCTGCTTGAGGAGTGTTAATCTAGGTCGATTGTTTTCAACTCTGAGTATGGGTACCTTTTTCCTCCTTGCTTTATCTTCCTTGCTACCTTTGTTCGTACTTCTTTCTCTCTGGTCCCCATCACTGCCTCTTGAAGGTGACAGTGCCTTAACACAGCCCATACAGGCCCCCTACGGGCACCTCTGTTAGGGAGCCGATGGTCCCTGATTGCTCTAAACATGAAAAGAGTAAGCCAGCATGAGCTCGACATTTATCATTGCATTAAAAACTGCAAAGATCGAAAAATTAATAAATGTTTCCCTGCTGATTAAGCATTAGAAATATTTACTTATACTAATGCTTTGGTAGCAAAATAATGTATATGTCAGGTGTTTGCATACAGGTTAACTTTGCAATGGATAACTGCATTAAGGAAGCACTTGTCAGCAACTGAGCTGGATATAATGTGATGCATAAATGCCTTGTTTTGGTTTGTGTGTGATTTCAAACAGTAATTGTTTTATGCTCTCTACATTCAGTGTAGCACTTGTGGGTTTTATTGTTTCTCGACCTCAATTTCAAGCAGGGTTGTGGGCTTTTCTGTATCCCCTGCTATGTAAACCCTTTACCAGCCTGCCTGTTTCCAATGCAATTAAATATACCCAGCTACTTGTCTCCTATCTCTGCAATCTGTTGTGGAGAGCAGTACAGCCTGTGCTGCTGGAGAGCGGTAGGAGTGAGCTACATGTATGCAAATGAGGGTTAACTTCTCACTCGACTTTATTTATCATCACCTTAATTTCTAGAGAATAAATTCCTATTTTGAGATACAAAAGAGGGATTCTGCAAATAATTATGGAAACAAAGCACTGTTTGAGAGGGAATGGGGGGAGAGGAGAAATGATGGGACAGAACACAGAGACTGAGAAAATCTTTGCAAGGCTGTGTCCATGTGGTTTACTTGAAGTAGCTTTTGATTGGTGCCACGTTTTCCCTTATATTCATCTCTTTAAGGATAGAAGTAGGTATTTGGCTGCTGATCTAACAAATGGCAAGTGTAGGTTTGGGTCAGATAAGTAGTTTTTAATGTCTTTACAGCAAAGCTTCTTCTATGGTAAAGTTTTCTAGGGTGTTATCTCTTGTCTTAGTGATAGTAACTGTAACAAACAAAAAAGCAGCTTTAAACTCCTGGCTTAATTTCTGGAGTGTGTATTTCTATGCAAAACACTTTTATGGTATAGTAAGCAATTATAGGTATTTAGGAAGATAGTGGGGAGAGGAGAGCTAGCAGCACGTGTACTGCAGAAGTGCAGCTCTCCACAGCTGAAAAGCACAACAGCATATCAGAGCTTGTGCAGGAAACTTGGTAAACAGCAAGAATTAGTTCTCCATTTTATGTTAGGAAAACCAAGATTTCCAGCTTTTGTTGGGCATTCTCTATTTCCTAAGTTCATGCAGGAAGCACCAAACATAGGAGAATTACAGCCAGAATTGCAGGCTTCAGTGAAATGTGTGCTCTCCAGAGACTCATATGATGGTAGATGAAGTGAAGCACAATACAGTAGAGACCCATACACAGTGATTGGCTTAATATTTATTGAAGGGTCTGGACGAGAAAAGATCTAATCATAACAATGGATATCTTGGTAAAAATATTTGCCGAAATGCCAGCAGTAAGCACTGGAAAGGGATCTCTTCCTCTCCACCCCTGTCTGGATGCTGAGATTTGCTAAAAAGACTACTTTGAGACACAGTTGATTTAGCAAATGCTTTCCCTAGACAAGTATTGCATTTTATCATTAGTTATTTATAATTATACTAGCCTTGCTTAAATGCAACTATTGCAAAATCCTCTGCAGTCAGTATTGTTAAAGTCATAAGCAGCTGAAACTAGAAAGAAAGTAGGAAAGAAGAGCAAACTTAAGTGCATGGTGGCTTGTTTTATATCTAAACTTGTTACTGCAAAGTCATACCTGTTAAAACAGTCTTTCTTTAGAAAAATAATTCTAATGGCTTTTTGTATAGCTATCCTAATATAACTAACATCATCAGGAGCCTGGGAACAGTGTCACTTTCTGGTGCTGGGTATGCCTTACATGCTTCACTCTCGGGAAAACCTTATTTGTTTATTCTCTCCATTGCTATTATATGGTATCATCTTGCTATTGTGAGTTTTCCAGTGGGGAACTGGGAACAGGATAAAGTCCAGTGTTTCATCCAAGGTCAGCAGAAAGATCTCCAGAGTACAACCAAAGCTGAAACCACGTGTCCTCTGACTGTCAGTGGTTCCATGAGAAAGACCTTCCTAGCAAGGGTTTTGTAGTGTGCAAAGCAGGTGGGGAAATGATTAGCTGTTATAAATTGCTGTAACCTCACAACCAAGTGAGTTATACCAGTTAAAACTTTGCCCCACGTTACTCTGTTACGATACAGAGGCAGGTCAGTATTTTGCAGCCAAATGTAAAACATTGAACAGATATCAGTGTTTTGATATCAGATGGAAAAACAGGTCTTCATAGAATTCTTTCGGTTGGGAAAACCCTTAAGATCATTAAGTCCAACTGTTAACTCAGCACTGCCAAGTCCACCACTAAACCATGTCCCCAAGTGCCACATCTACATGTCTTTTAAATACCTCCAGAGATGGTGACTCCACCACTTCCCTGGGCAGCCTGTTCCAATGCTTGACCACTCTTTCAGTGAAGAAACTTTTTTTCTGATGTCCAGTCTAAACCTCCTCTGGCACAAATTTAAGCTGTTTCCTCTTGTCCTATTGCTTGTTACCTGAGAGAAGAGACTGACCTCCACCTCACTACAGCCTCCTTTCAGACTGTTGCAGAGAGTTATAAGGTCCCCCGAGTCTCCTTTTGTCCAGGCTAAACAACCCCAGCTCCCTCAGTTGTTCCTCATCAGACTTGTGTTCTAGACCCTGCTACTTAAAAAACTTTAAGCAGTCACCTTTGTAATTGCTTTAAGGAATTCTATTTTCTTGTTCAGTTAAGTGGCTACAAAGCTGGCAGTCAGTCAAACAGTTTCAAAACTCCTAGGATAGTGAATCTTCACGTTTTAGGGCAGGAACTGTTTTCTGGTCAAGGAAAAGTTATTTGTCACTTTTGTGAGGTAGCGTGGCATAGCATGTAGTGCTGCAGAGAAAGTTGCACCAGTGGTGCACTCTCTGGGGGGTAAGGAAATCCAACTTATGTTCCTGTATAATTGTGGTAATGGTGGTTTAAGACCATGCCTTAGCTTCCTCTCCAAAAATGGGAGGACTGTGCTGGCCCACTCTCGCAGAGCATTTGGGGACTGTGGCTGGCGAGTCTGTTTTGTTACAGCAGAGGTATCAAAATCAAGTCTCTGAAAATGGCTTAATCCTCAGAAGTATCTGGTGCAGCAGTAGTTACCAGGCTGTTGCTGTTGGTGACATCACTTGCAGATCAGTGATTGTATGCAATCTGCAAAACTAGCAAAAGCACCAGCTGAAAAATTTTCTTGGATTCCCCTCCCAGCCTGCAGTCATAACTCTTAATTTAGATGATGATGTAATACAGGTTGCTGCTCCTTATATGTGCCTGAGGACTATAAACTATTTTGAAACAGCTGCTGTATGGGATGCAAAGGTGGAAGAAAGGTATAACTTGTTCTTCTTTGCACAGCTGTGAGTCTCATTTCATGGGCATAATCACCCAACATAGGAGAATGACTTCCCTTTGAAATCATAGCTTAAAGTAAACAAGCCTCTAAAACACATACTGGGATAATTAGTTTCTCTATTAAATTTTACTTTTTGAATTTTAACTATTTGATAGCTTATCCTAAATGAGTTGGCTTCCATGTTTATTGTCCCCACAGGGTGCTCTACATGGCAAAATGCTAGGGTTGCCAAGGAGCCAGTCTGGCAGGCAAGGATAGCTCAAAGAGAGATGCTCTGATACTAATTTTGCCCTCTGGCATGTGTTCTCTGAGAAGTTTTGCATGGCGCATGTGGAACAACAGCCTTTTAAGCCACCTGAGTTGTTTTTGGGTTTGTTTTTTTTTTTTTTCAGTCCAAGGCAAGCCTCACGATAATTCTCAAGTTTATGCTGCCAGAAAAATTCAAAGGGACCAGATGACTCCCAAATAATTTGTTTCTGCATTACAGACTATGTTAGTGTTACTGAACAAGAATTAGATTGTGATCGAGGGGAAAAAAATAAAGCTTCGTATTAAGCGTTTCTGAGCTCAATGCAATTTGTTCACACCAGTATGCTGGGAGGAATCATGATGTGCTGTGCACAGGGAAAGCTGGCGGGATGCTGCGCACAGATAAGACATTTAAAAGTAAATTACACTTGACCGTGTTCGGCAGAGTCATGCTCTCAGAATGAATTCATTCCCTGTGGTCTATCAGACTGTAGGGATTTTACCTCCTTCTCTTGCTGATGATGAAAGGTTGTTTTGCGGTTGGTGGGATATTATAGTGAGGCTTTAAAAAGGGAAAACCAGTAACACAATCTCTGGAAATGATTTATATGAGCTCTGGTGAAATCAAATGGCTGCATGAACAAGACTGGAAATGTTACAAAGATCAGGAGCAAGTGCTTCAGACAGGGTTGCTGTATCATGGTCACAGTCTGGATACATTTTTTGGGGTTTAATGCTACAAGGTTCAACTGCTCAGCATGGGCACTGATACTCGACTGTTTCTTCAGTGTATTAGTTGAGAGACTAGGAGAATCAGATCTATGGTAAGAGTGTTTTTCTCCTTTTCAGATCTCAAACTAAGAAAACATTAGAAGAACACTTGAAAAAAAAATGGAGAAACTCTTTAAATAAGTGGTGGGTTGACCTTGGCTGGATGCCAGATGCCCGCCCAGCTGTCCTGTCACTCCCCTTCCCAGCCATAAAGGGGAGAGAGAGTAAGCTGGAAATAAATTAGTAAGTTTCTAAAACAAAACCAGTTTGGGCAAAGTGCTTATCTTGATGTGACAGCACCTTGAACAAATTATCAACTAGGACTTCCTGAAACATCTAAATCTACCCGTCCTTGATATTGCTGGAGTATTCCCCAAATATGAATTAGGTGGCCTACAGAAACAATGGAATTTGTTCTTAGTATGCATGTTTTCTCAAATAATATGTGTATGCATAGATGTATCATGTAAAATTGTGTGCATTACCCCATCAGAATTATTTACAGTAATAATTCAAGAAGACAAGGAACTCTGGAGACTCTGCCAAATGAACTTGTGTTTTTCATTGATGAAAGCCCAAGTATCAGAGTGACTCACAGCCACCATCCAATCCAAGCAGCAAAGTTCGGGGCCAGGTCCACAGCCTTTATTCATATGAGTAATCCTTTAATGTCAGTAGAGCCAGCAAGATAGTGATGCTGAAGCAATGAAAGCCCTGAGGCTTGGTTTGGATGATACAAGCTGTGCCCTTCACCAGGTGGAAGGTGGGCGAGTTTCCTTTATTTCACCTTTCTGTATCTTGAGTGAAGTGAGAGCTGAGTCACTGTCCCTATAAGCCACAGCAGCTTTAAGGTTAAACTGATTAAAGTGGAAGGCATAACACTGAGTCTGACAGAAGAACACTGTTCATTTTTAGCTGCTCAGCACTTTTAAAAAAATCAAATCACAACAAGCTGCTGTGTTTGATTGTTCCTATTACATAATAGCTGTGTCTTTGGGATTTAAGAGAAGCGATGAGCAACATGTCCCTTACATAACAAGTCTAAGATGCTTTAATCCCTGCTGTGCTGCTGCTGACCCTGCCCAGCCAGGAATAGCCTGGAAGTGGTGCTGAGCTCCCCAGGTTCTCCTCTGGGGCTGCAGAGTAGCCATGGAGCCCTTTGCTCTGAGGGGTTTTCTGTCAACCATGCTTGCTGGGTTTGTAGTCTTTTTCTTCTAATAGAATGCAAATAGGGGTTGAAGTAGGAGTCCTGCCCTTAAAATGTCCCGTCTTTCTCCTTATGGGCAGAGCTGATTCTTCTCCACTTCAATTTTTTTTTTTTTTTTTTTTCTGAAACATCAGTCTTTACCCCCATTTCCAGCTCGGAACAGGTCATCTCATCGTCTTGGTACCTTTCCTTCTGTGCTTGTTAAAAAAATGAAAAAAAAAAAGGGGGGGGGGGACAAAAAAAAAAAAAGGACTAAAGGCCAGGTCAGACTTCTGGAGCGGGTCCTTGCAAGACTTTCTGCTGCCTGTAAGACTGTGCCATGACCCATATCTGGAGGAGTGTGCTGCGATTGCCAGAGTGGGTGCTCTGGGGGAAGAGCTGCAGCCAGGTGTCATTCTGAGTTCAGGGGACTCCTGTGTCCCCTAGCTTCAGTGGGGTGTAGGGGCCTTGTTCCTGCCCTGTGATTTCATGTGCTAGGTGTGAAGGTGATGGACTAGCGTGGACACTTGTGGAGCAGGAGGGAGGCTACTGGGAAAAGTCAACTTCATGTGTTTTTAGGCTTGGTGTCTATGCAGAGGGTCTGACCCTTCACCTGAGTCTGTCATGCTGATGGGTTGTCATGATTAAAATGGGTGAAAGAACAACTTAGCCCTGCCCAAGGAGTGTATGTGTACTGCTGGGTGCAGATCCTGCCTTGCTGTCTCCATGGGAGAGCACTGTGCTACTCTGATTGCCTTGGCTGCCTCCAGTGTAATTGGGAACATTTGAAAAATGATGACATAAAAGAAGCCACACTGTGGGATCATTTGGGGGAAAGGATTGAGGTAGCTGTGCACAAAGAGACCTATCTAATTAAAACCACAGGGGAATGGAAATGATGGCTAATGAGACTGAACTTAACTTAGTTATTTGAAAAGAAGTAACCTGCCTTGCTGGGCAATGGAAGATAGTGGAAAAAATAAAATGTACCTACCTAGAATTTCTAATTGAAATACAAATTTCATGGCAATTAGTGCATGCTTTGCTGCGAGTAACTTTGGATTTGGTATTTTACCACATTTATGTGAAATGTATCCTAAACAGTGACCATCAGTTGCATGTAAATAAAATATTTAAAAAGACTATTTGATTAAATCTCTTTCCTAAAATCCCATTTATATCTTCCATTTTATAATATTTTCCAAGCTTTTTATGAAACTTTTCTCCACTTGACCTTTACCACCTTTACCCCCTTCTACCTCATCTGTCCCTCCCCATTCTTTCTCTAACTCCTCCTTTTTCTTCATCGTGCTCTCAGGTCTCACCTGATCTCCACCTACTCTACTTGTCCCACAAATCACATCCCTCATCTTAATCTTCCATGCACTCATACCTTGACTCTTCACTCTAATATCTCCTGTCTCTTTCCCATCCTAATACAAATAAATACACATTACTTCTATCACATGTAAAAGAAAAAAATATCAAAAAGGGTATTTTTTCCCTCAAAAAACCCCAAACCAAAACCTTTTCCATGTCTTTTTGTCATCTTCTGATCGGATCAGTCTTGGGAGAGCCTGTTCTAGTTTTGTCTTTGATTCTCAGCAGTTTGACTTTGGCCTTCTTTATCAGTGGTAAAACACATCTCATGACTTCTTATCAAATCTCAGGACCGACTTTCTTTCCTTTTCTGCCTTGGCCTGTTGTCTTTTGACATAACTTGCATTCTTTGATTCACAGTGCTTAGTTCTTGTGACTGCAATCTTTTCACAACTTCTCTGAGGAGCTCCTTCTGGGTGTTTTCTGGATGATCTTCCCCACCCTTTCTTTTTCCCCCCCTTTTCTTCCATACTTTTTCTTTCATACTGAGTGATCTCATCACAAGCAAATGCGGCCAAATCTCCCTGAGTAACACTACATGACCCTTATCCCATCAAAATGTGTCATAGGGACAAAGTGTCAAATAGTATAAAGTCCCTTAAAAAAATGATCACTGTAAATATATTAAAACCTGACTAGGTTTAATCTCTGCTTCCCCTTCAGTTTCTGTACCTAAATTTGACTTGCATATTGACTTTAAAGATACTCCAGAGGAAGAGAAACAGAAAATATGGAGTTTTTGTTTCACAAAGATTTTGTATCCTCTTCCTCTTTTGAGAGTGGGTCCATTGCTTCATTTCACTCACTGCTAACACAGATCAGCTTATCTGTGAGCTAATGCCAGGAAACTTGGACAGGATCCTAATCAGAAGAGCAGGATGTTTAATCTTGAGCACTGTGTATACAGAAGATTTGGTGGTGTATGCCCTTGTTACCTACTCTAATTCTAATGAGTCTTTTTTTTTTTTTTTTGGTGTGTTGTTTTTTTTTTTTTTAAACCTTTTAAGGTTTCCACCCTTGGACTGTCTACTAGGACAAACTATCACCAATGGAAGAAAAAATTTTTTTTTCCAACATTCTGGGTAAGCTTGTCTTTTGTATTGTTAATGCCTGATTTGGTCTTTTAAATCTATTTGCCACCAAAGGATTCTTGCAAGAAGTGTTTGATTTTTGTATTACTGCTATTCTATCCAATGAAAACTCCATTTAATGATTGTGTAAACAATGGAGATAAAGGTGACTTCAAAGCAGACCATGAGAGTTTTTTACTGGGGGGAATTATCAAACAAAAAGAGACCTTTGCTTTCCCAATGTTTTTGCTTTGTTTGCTAGTATATACTGAAAACATGATTATCTAAGACAATATAGTATATATATCTAACTGGTTACTTTTGGAGATATTATAACCATATTTGAAGATGATCTTTCATGCTTGGGAAGGTATAACTTTGTCAGTTGAGAGATGATCGTGATATAGATCCTGGTAAGGTTGTGTTGTAGTGGCATGAGACTGTGTAGTGGCAATAGCAATGCCTGCTGAAGCCTCTGGGAGTTCAGGAATGATGTTTTACCTGGAAAAATGACAGCTATGTCAGCAAGTTGCTGGGCAATATTTGCCACTTGGCCGGGGGCATTGGCTCTGTGTTTGCCCACCAGTAGCTGGCAGAGAAGGGTCCTAAAGCCTCAAAAGACTCAAAAGAAAAAATGAAGATAGGATAGTGTAGGCTCTGGAGGGAGGCTCACTGTATGGGGTACTGCCAAATCCTGGAGGAAGTGAGGGAAGCCACAGGCTGCCTCATCCCAGCCTACCCCCAAGCGGACTGGTTCAGTGCATCCCTGGCTTTGATCCAGCCAGAGGCAACCTCATATGGACTAAGTAAAACCAGAGTTCTGAGGTAGCTTTTCCTGTGATGACCAGGTCCTGATGGGACAAAGTCTCCTTCTGTGGTCAGTTTTACAGCAGACGCGCAGTTGATTTTCCCTGTGTATCAGTAGGGTGTGACAACCTGCCACATCCTGCTGCCTGAGCAACTGTGGGGAGAGACAAGAACTGTCCTTGTAGCCCAGCATATTCCTCTCTGTGTATGCATCTCCTGGGACCAGCCCTGACCCTGTCCCTCAAGTGACAAAACACAGCTTGGCTGCAGGAGTTTGAACATCAACATGACGTAAGGGGTGGCATTTCTATGATAATCAGAGGGAGGACAGAAAGCAGATAGGAGAAAAGAGAAAGCAAACCCAGATAATTGGCAAGGACATTCCCACCATCCCAATCCTCAATATAGGAAATCCTATACCATGTCTGTCTCACTGTCCAACGTAGGTTGTGGGGGCCACAGGGCTCAGGAAGGTGAAACATCATCATGGCATGACCCCTTGCTTTCAAGGGGCCTTTGAGGACAGTGCTGTCTGGTAGGAACTGTATGGTCACAAGAGCTTGGAGAGGAATATCCCATCCCTTATCCAAGTCAAAAGCTGTTTCTCTGGCAACAGTCACACTCAGTCAAAAGTAATATGATTTAGGCTGTGAAATGGGTGATTGAACTGGTGTGTTACTGTCTTCTGAGAGGCACTTACCTCCTGGTCATAATCCTGCAGCAGTCAGGAGACTAAACACCAAATGAGAGAAATCTTGTGTTTATGGTGTCACGCGTGGCATGTGATGTTCCAGTGCTGTGTTGCCCCACATGAAGAGCACTCACAGTGCAATGCACATCTTCTCTTTGAGGACAACATTTGTATGACAGTGGGTGATGCAAAGACTTTACAGAAATATTCTTTGATGCATTTCTGATATTATAAATGACTGGTTTAAAATCAGTTATGACTATTTGTGCCTTCCCATTACTGGGGTTGTAGCAATTTAAGTGCTTTCTGCAAAATTGGGAGAGTGAAGTTTCTTGGCCTGTTCCAGAGTTGTTTACTGGAATGGCGTTTTCAAAACCCTGTGTTTTGCTTCAAATAGAACCAAATAATGTGTTTGGTAGAGCTAATGTTAATTTTACCTCTCTTCTACTGATCTGGGACCACCACCTAGGAAGATGATGGGTAAACAAGAGCATGACCCCATTTGCATGAAATTAGTCACAGCTGTACCTGATGGGAGGCTTTCTGACAAGCCATGGAAATACTTTTCTGATAGGGTTACTGTAAATAACACTTCCTAAGGAACAGGTCAAAATGTAGGAAATTGTGAATCAAGAGTTTGATACCATGCCTCTCTATTTATGCAAACAACTAGTGAGATGCTTCAAAGAGGGATAGATTTTTGCTGCTTTCAGCTAAAAAATCAGAATTTCAAGGAAGTGACTTGATAATATTTTGATAGTCACCCAGTAATTTAACACTGGATTACAGTTGAAATCCCATAGAAATACTCAAGACACTTTATACTGTATCAGATGTATTACACATGATTCACTTATTGCATTAAATTCCTGAGGGATTAATAATGTCTGGGTCATTGTTTCCTAGCCTTATAAATTTAAAGACCAGAGGGGACCACATGAATATTTATTCTTCTTGTCTGTTCAATTGCAGGTCAGAGAAATTCAGAGTATATCAGCAGTAGTCCTTTAATTTTTCTGTATTTAGCATATCTTTCTGAAAGAGACCAAGGTCTTTTTTTAAAGAGTACCAGTAGTAATCAGTCTACCATGTCACCATTAAATTGTTTCAGTAAATAATGAGCCTTGCATTTCAAGACAGTCTGTAGCTCTTTTGAGCTTCCAAGTGTTGTACCTCATTTTTTTTCCTGACAAAGAATCTGTCATCTGGATGCTGATTTTTCCATTTCGTTATCCATTTAGCTAGTCACTTTTGAAATTCACTTGCTATGAGCAGTGTTGACGTAGTATCGTGAATCTTTTAATTCAGGATTTTATATATAGGATGACTTTAAATCACTGCATAATGTGAAATTAGGACTAGAAATGTGCCCTGTCAGCACATACCATTATCAAATGATAATGTAACTGCATACGAATGATAAGATTTACATGACCAGACCTATTTTCCATACAGCTGTGTTGATTGGTGTTAATTATGCGACTGTCTTTCAATGCCTTATTGATTGTGTCCGGTGATAATCTTTCCCTGCTGTTGCTTACTACTGTGTTCAATAGGTGCTTTGGTTATCCCACTTAACCCTTTTTAAATACTGTTTTGATATTAAGTCTTTCCAGTCACCAGGAACTTTTAGAGCACTCATGGTTTTAAAAAGAATAATTGAATTAAAAGTTAGTGTTTCATCTGCCCTCTACTCTTGAACTCAATGTTTAAACTGAGTGGCTATTTAAAGCTCTCTCCAGTTACTGATGTAATGGAAAGTATGTCATTATCACTATGAGGTGTGAATATAGCATCTTGCATCTTTCTGAGTGCAGAGTAGTAGTAGTTGTCTGATAGATTTGTCTTCTTCTGAATTGTTTAGTAACTTTTATCTGGAATGACTAGCTATTGAAGTAATTGCTTGGCGTTTTTGTTTCATTTAGGGAGGAGCTCCTATTGTCATAAACCTCACCATGGATTTTTATTGGCTTTTTGCTTCCATTGTTTGCTTGCATTTCTGCAACGTTAATTTGTATTCATTGCTGACAATGTCTTTTCCCCATCTGTTATGTACTGTGGGTTTGCTTTACAGGTTTCTCTGCTGCTGCTGTCACTCTCTGTAGCCAGGACTCTTCAACCATAAAAGCTTCCTTTCATGGTTGTAGCACAGTGATTTTCCTTTTTATTTTTGGCATGTAATAAAGCATCTCTTAGCAGGTCCTTTTTATATTTTTGTATGTGACTATTTCCCCCTGCTCATGATTGGTTTTAGGTTTGAGAAATGGTATTTCTAAAATATCCAAGTATGTAAATTAGATAGTGGTTAAGATTACACATTGTTTTCCAGTTGCAAAAGAAAAAACTTTGCCTATAGTGAATCATAATTTTCTAGTTAAATGGTTCACCTGTATCCAGTAGGAGTCCCATGTAACATCAGCTGGCCTTGATTTCACTACTCTCTTGTATTAAGCCATGACTAGAATTTGCAGACTTTTCCAAAGTCACCTGGTAAAGTGGTCCTTCCAGAACAGATCTTCTGCTAGAATAAAATAAAATGTGGCAATATTTTTCATAACTTCAAGGATCTTGAGGAATGCCTCATGCTGTTCCCTTACCTCATTTGATGGATTTCTAGGAGACCTCAGCCTCTGTCCCAGCTTGTCATTTGCCAATATTCCAGATTTCTGCTTTTCTTTTTGCACATGAGGTATCCACGACTTAATCTTTCCACCTTGTTTCTCATAAAGAAGTACAGTGCCTTTTAGAGTTTATTTTTTGTGTGTTTGTCTGTTACCTTCTTAACCTTTGATTGAATTGAGCTTCCTTTTTGAAAAAGGCAATTCTAATATTTATTGAAATGAAGCTCAGCCATTGCCATTCTGAGCAAGGGGAATGAGTTGTTTGCCCTTTTAAAAAAGAAGCTGTTCAAATACCAGCAGTATGGCAAAAGCATTGCTTTCTATTTCTAGCTCTGCAATACACCAATCACAAGTATTTTGGCCATTCGTTTTGGCATGGGGAGGCTCTTTTTTGCCGGTCAGACATCTGAAGTTGGCAGCTCACATTCCATCCATGGCCTTTCGCAAGGCAGTGGTCACCGCTAGGCTGCTGTGCAAAGAAAGTAAACTTCATGAGTTGGAGTTGCTGCAGTTGGCTGGACAGCAACTGACGCAGAGAGAAAGGACAGCAGCTGAGGTCAAAAACTGATATACTTTTTCTCTCGTGCTTTGTAAAAGGCTTAGAAGTAAAGTCATAAGAAATGGCTGTTAGTGAGATAACCAGGTAAGTTTTTATTAGCAAAAACAGCATGCACCTAGAAATTAAATTCTCACTATTTGAAGCACATGAGTCAACGTATGGTGTTGCTCAGTTGCCAGAAATGACTCTCACAGCTAGTCTTGGAGAGGGTTTGTTAGGAGCTGTATGGGCAGAAGGTGGTTCACATGAAGTGGTCCCATCCAAATGCCTGAGGAAGGTCCATATATTCCAGTACTATACTGATCTTATCACAAAAGTATTTTGATGGCTAAGTATCATGAGTGGAGAACCTGTAGACTGACTCACTGTATGTATTCAGGTGGGTTATGGAAGTCTTACTCAGCACTGGTTAGGCCACACGTCAAATCCTATATCCAGTTTTGGGCCACTCACTACAAGAAAGACAATGAAGCTGGTGAGGGGTCTGAGCACAAGGCGTGACTGAGGAGTGACTGAGGGAGCTGGGGTTGTTTAGCCTGGAGAAAATGGGGCTCAGGTGGGACCTCATCAGCTGCCTGGAAGGGGATTGTAACAAAGTGGGAGTTTTTCTCCCAGGTAACAAGTAATAGAACAAGAGAAAATGGCTTCAAGCTGCATTGGGGAAGGTTTAGATTGGATATTGGGAAAAGTTTCTTCCCGGAAAGGGTTGTCAAGCGCTGGAACAGCTGTCCAGGGAAGTGGTTGCGTCCCCATTCCTGGAGGCATTTAAAAGACATGTAGATGTGACACTTGGGGGCATGGTTTAGTGGTGGACTTGGCAGTGCTGGATTAACAGTTGGATTTGATAATCTTAACAGTTTTTTCCAACCTAAACGAATCTATTATTCTATATCTCTTAAGTTATTGGTTTTCAATCTATAACCTCATCATTACTGAATTGTTTCTAAGAAAAGCAGCATCCCAGCTGGAATCAAGTCCACAGAGCATGAATTAGCTTGTAGGGGCTCTGGGACAAGAGCACTGTTTTCATTCAGCACTGTGTGACTTAGTATAAGGATGCCTATTCCAAACATCCTTTCACTACAAAGGATTAGTCAAATAAAATGCTGTATATGAACATGGATTTATTTGTCTTCAGTGCCAGAATAGCTACAATTTCAGAAGCTCCTGGTTTAGCCTGCTTAAATACAGTTACTTGCAAAGAATCTTCTGATATGTTAATTATATTACTCATATTGTTATTCTGAACTTCAAACAAAGTATGACCTTGATTTCAAAGTAAAAGTGCATGAAAGCATGCTGTGCTTATTTTTCATAATTAATCATGTATAAGCCAATTTTATGGCAAAACAGATAAATGAGATGTCGGAATATTTGTTTGTAAATACTTTGCCTCAAGATGTTAGCGCAGTTTGGTTCTTAGTTTTAACAAAATCCAGTCTATCTTTCAGTTTCGCTGTAGAATGAAACCACAACATGCAATAAATACTGCAGTTAAGCTCTAGATGGATATACCATCATTAGAATATACTTTTCTTTAATTATTGTAGCGTGTGTGCTAAAACAGACAATCTTTCTATAGAGACCTAAGGGAGTGCTACTTGTCCCCTCAGCCCTACCAATCACATGTTGTCTGGCTCACCTTGCAGAGACACTGACTTGGTAAGCATCAACAGTTTCAGGGCTGCAGTGAAGCAAGTATCGGAAGTCTTGTTCAAAGGCGACTTCTGCTCAAACCAAGAAATGCCAATAATCTCCCCTCTGAATGTCAGAGGGGGTCCTGAGCCTGCCTTGGAGGCTGAAGCCAGTGCTTTTTCAGAGGTGACTCAAGATGGCCTCTTCCTCTTCTCAGAAGAGAAGACAACTTTATACAACTGTGTCTGCATCCAGAGGACAGTGCATGCATTGATGATGGCCCTTGACTGACACTGCAACTCAGCGTATGATGAGGTGGGTTAAGCTTGGGGTCAGTGCAACCTCCCATCCCCATCCCAGGGGAATATGGAGGGATGTGGTGCCATTTCAAGTCCTCTTGTACCATGGGGCTCTTTCCAGAGTGGGCAAATAGAGACACAGGGCCCTTGACCTAGTTGCCCAGGCAGACAGGCTTTGCTGTACCTACATGAGGACCACAAGGGTACGGGAATACCATGGGGTGAGCTCAGAGGTGTAGGAGAGGCTCTGCCAGTGGGAGTGAGTTTGTACAGCCAGTGGGGCTTGGGCTCCTGCTCAGCCAGGGCTTCTGTTACAGGAACCTCTGTCAGGACAACCAGAAAGCCACAGTGAAGCTAAATGGATAAGCCATTTGACTAATAAGAAATGCCCATGAACATCATATTATGGGTAATTTTGCATAAAGAAATTAAAAGCTGATGATACGTACTTTTTAAGTAGAATTTGCTGAATTATAGGTAAGTGTCACGGCATGATATTCTTTTATAGCTCACTTTAGTTGACTCTCTACCTCTTTCTAACAAGTCCTAGCATTTAGTATGTTACATACACAGTGTATTAGGTTTCAGCGTTAGTCTGCATTCAGTGCAAAAGGTGGTATTGAGTCTTACAGCTCTTCCTCCTAAAGCTGCCAAGTGGTAGAGGATATAGTTCTGATGAGACAAAACAGTTTAAACTTTCTCAGTGAACCAGTTTTGAGAGAGTTTTTCTCAAATGTAGAGTTTCACACTGAAACAGCGTGATTAAAAGCCTGTGGGGGAATCAAGCATGGGAATGGTTTTAAGGAAGATCAAGGGACTGAATGCAATTTTTCCTTCAAATGATAATTAAAGAAACAGCATCCTCATTAACATAATACAGTAAATGATAAAAAGAATTGGACAGATGCCTAATCTTGAAATGCTTCTTAATTTACAAGTACACATTTTAAAAGGAGCAATTGAGGTCTGTTCTTCCTAACTGCCTGCCTGAATCATCAGAACTCATGCTTATATAACTTACTGTCTCCAAAGATGGACAAAATACACAAAAATTAGTTGTATTCCAGGACACCATCCATATAATGTCTGTTGCACATGCATAGATGCTAGAACATCCACAATACTTCAGGGCTTCTGAGATTGGATGCCTACCAGACAAAAGTACACATTTGAGAAGATCTTCTCGACTGGGGTTAAAGTAGTCCAAAGGCAACTACCATAAAAATGAAACACCCATATTTTTTGTTTATTCTTGACTTCAACTATCCAGAAGATGATCACTCTGAATTTATGATCACATGTTGATCCACAGAGAAATGTATTTGAAATTCCCATCAAATTCAGTTTTTGATGAATTCTTGCAAAAATGACTTTCTGGTTTTAATGAAATTGTGAATCAAATGTGGCAAGGAGAAGGTGGCATTCACACTGGTGCCTCCATGACTTGCCTGTATTCTGTTCTTGTCCAATATAAGCTGTAATGGTGCAGTTTCTGTCTATCTTTAAATATCATCCTAGTTCTGTTTTTTTACCATCACGTCTATAGGCTCCCAAAGAACTTTGAAATGAACCAAAATCTTGTGAAGTCTCGGAATTATGTTGCCACCTGCAAATGTGAGGAGGCTTCTTAGACTGTCTGGAGTGCTGAACAAGAGCCAGGGTATGTGGCAGGGAGTGACTTACCTGCTCTGTGTGCCCTCCTCCATGCTGAAGGTTGTTCTGCATTACATAGCACTCAGCTTGCAGTCTCTTCTGGGATCAGATCTATGTGCAGCATAATTGTTGCTCTGTGTGCGTTTTTTTCCCATTCAAAGTTCGTGAAATACGATGATCACTAGAGTACTTTCTATAGTGTGAAACTGAGGGTATGTGCTGTGGGCACATGGGCTCAGCGGTAAGGCGTGTTGGGAGTGCTAAAATTCGCTGGGCTAGTGGTGGGGAAACTGTGTGGGAGCCAGACCTGATTTGGTCTTATCCATTCTGCTCTTGGGAGTGGTGTGAATGGTCCCCCAGACCACTCTGGGGTATTGCCAGACTGTTTAAAAAAACTGGCCTTAATTAAGTGACAGTCCTTTCTTTGACTGGTATTGCTAGAGTGTGCATCTCCTGGAAGACTGGAGTGGGAATCATACTTTTTATAAGGTTAAGATTACGGAGGAGGAAATATTTTTTTTGGTTTTTTGAAGAGTGAAAATGATTTCTCAGTGGGAACTGACTTTTGAATTGTTCCACTTACAGCCTCAATGCATGGTAGAGGCTGGTTGCAAATGGATGTCAGGTTGTCTAGCTGGAAGTAAACCTCCTTTTCTCAAGTCCTAAATTTTCTGCTTAGATGGAGAGACAGGAACTACTACTCTGTAAAGAGGCGGTGGCAGCCAGAGACCTGAAAAGTAGAATGGAGTAGGCAGTCTCTACCAAAACAATATTCTACTCCTTTTAAATTTACATATTTTGGTAAGTTTAAATCCCAATTTAATGTTAGATAAGGAAAAATCATCAGCTGTAACTTGACAGGTCACTCCAGAAAGTCAGAAGACCTACTGGTAATAGTGTTAATTTAGATGCAGGATGGGTTTGTGTTTGGCATTAAGATTGTTAAGAAATAAGGTGGATGATCAAATGCTTTACAGTAAATAGTCATACTGCTCAGAAGACGTTATGGCAGATAACTAGTTCAGTTTCCATCTTAACCTTTGAAGTAATTGGGAGTCAAAGACTCGCATGTTTGATTTTTCTAGTGTCTTAACACATTGAGCCGAACCTGATCTCTTTATATCCTGCTAGTCTTTCATATATGCTGAAGTAGTAAAGGTGAGGCTGGAGAGTTCAGATCTATAAAAGGCAGTACTATTGATCTTGCTGATGCAAGTTCAAAGCTATGCGGAAATACATATGATAGTTCTAGAGAATGAATCAATGGTGTGGTACATGCTGGGGTGTGCATTTTTGAGGCAATGCTGTATCTCATTCAGAACTGTAGCCGCCACCACTGAGTTACTAACACTAAGACATGAGCATCCTTACTCGTAGCTGGTCTGAAGTGCTGCTAGCACTTCAGCTATTCAAAATCCAGTATTGCAGTCTGTAGGGCTCCGCAGACTTTTTCAGGGTTTTCTCTACATGCATTCCTGTTCTCTTCTTACTGTTCCTGTGGCTGCTTGGTTGGACATGTGCAGGATGGAGGGTGACCCTTCCTCATCCAGTTCAAGGAGTTTGGGATCCAAAGAAGTCTTTTGCAGGCATGACATCTGGGTTTCTTTATCAGTGAGAAAGATGTGGGCAGGGCAGCATGGAGGTGTGTTGCTCGGTGGGGTTGGGATCTAGTGAGGGTGCATTACTGAGCCCGTGGATTCAGTCTTTCTCCAAATTGCACATTGTTATTTAGTCTGTGCTCACAAGAGAGCCTGTTATAAGGACCAAGTCTGAAACAGTCTTCCTTGCTTTCTGGTTTTTTTTTTTTTTTTTAGTAGATTGTAATGACATTCGTTACAGTCCTACTGATTTTTCTTGTGGGTCTCCTGATATTTCATGATTTGTTTTTATGCCTGATTTGCATACATGTTATGTATACATATGTGTATAAGCTTTTTCTAATACCTACAGTCTGAGGGGGGCAAAGCTAGAAAAAGCAATGCAACTGCCCTCAAAGGCTGAACTAACAATTGACAAATAGATGTATCGTAATTTATTTTTAATGATGACAGTTTGGAGGAGTGAGTCATAATTTTTTAATTGCAGAATTTTTCAGTGTTAAATTTGTTCTACTCTTATTTATTTTACTTGGAGATAAATAAATGTAGACTCAGTTATTTTTCTGCTGGAAGGGCATAGGATTGTAGCCTGACATATCTTTCTAGCATTCACATAATTCCTGTCAGATTTCATCTGTTTACATTTGAGCTGCGGTTACAGATTTGTCTGTGTTCCACCATTGGGATCTATCGCTACAGTAGCTAGGAGGTTTCTCGGAACCATCAGCAGTGATCCTCCTTTTCCTCTCTTAAGCAAAGGGTTTATTTTTTATCTGCAATGCTTAGTTCTTATTACATTACTGAACACCGGTATACAACCCTTCATATTAGTTTTGACTTCCTGAAAAAGAAAAGCTTGCCAGAAATTTATTGTAAGCCTTCTGTCCAGCCAAATATTACTCAGGGTGTGAACAGTTATTGCATATAAATGTGACTCTGAAGGAGAGATTGTCTTCTTCTTGCTCAAGTGAGTTTAACTCTTAAGGAAGGAAGGAAGGAAGGGGAAGTCTTTGCTGACAAAACAAACCATTCAAAAATAAATGCAGGAATCTTGGTGCCTGTCCTCCATTTTCTGATTTACAAGAGCATTCTTCTTCTGTCTGCCCCGATGCTGCTTAAAATTGGTTTCTGTAAATTTCAGGGCTTTATTAATTTGACTGACATTAAAATGCTGTTTCTATGGAGTCAAAAGCATGCTTTCAGTGCTGGTTCCATAAAAAGTAGAAGAAAAGTAAATAATTGTTCCCCTTTCGAATATGAGAAAAGATCAAGAATATACCAAAAGCCTTTATTTAAAAACAAAAAATTTTTTCCTAAATCCTCCTGAAGAATGTATTTATTAGATATTTGTCTCTTAGGGATTTTCTGAACAGAAGAGGCCTGAATATAAGTACATAACTGGCTTTAGAATTAGTATTTTTCTCAGTTTTTACTCCTAAGGATAGTATAAATATTTCATATGTTTAGGGGTCTATACTACTTCTAGATTAGAATTGAACATACATAATCGTGAACCTGCCACAGGTTTTAGAGAAACCCACATCATTCTATTTTTGCAGTGAATATATGTTCCACTCTTAGTAAATTTCAAAGACTACTTTGCTAAAATTCCCTGGGCAATTGGCTTGGCATCTGCTAATTTAATTCCCATGTAGTACTGTAATAGGATATAAATTAGAACTCTGGGGACTACTGATAATGTTCAGCGAAGATGAAACTTTGAAGGATATGAAAGGGATTGCTTTGCTTATACTGCAAGTGGTGATGGAGAGGTAGAAGACAGTTTAGAGGAGTAGATGAAGGAGCTTGAGTTCTCCTCTCATACCAAACTTGACCCCAAATGTAGAGAATTTATTTGCACAAAGTAATTTTTTCCCTGTATCATATAAATTATTTAGAATAAACTTACTGTGACAATGAGTGAAAATAGGTGTAGACTGTCACCACGTTCTGCACTCCAAAGGTCAGCAGCCAGATTCTTCTTTTCGAAGTCTCTCTTCTGGTTTCCCTTAATTTATTAATCCCCTCAGCCTCTGCTATAAATTCCTGGATTGACTCCCTTACCCATCTCAGTTATTTTACTATCAGTAAAAATCCTCTGGATCTGTTGGTTTTTTGATTCCCCACCTTCCTTCATGTGGGCAAAAGGCAAAAAGACTGTGGTGAGAGTTAGGAAATACCATGTTACCAAAACACTCATCTCTTAACTAGAAGAGAACAGGACACAAATTAGAGTGGACCATGTCTAGATTCACGCTGAGATGCTTTGAAAACAATGTTTTAGTTTTGTTAGGAGAAAACTTTGATATTGCTAACTGACCTGCAATTGTGTTAGGTGGTATCATAGCCATGCAAGTCTGGATAAAGGCAAAAGGGAAAGCTTATCTATTGATAAAGACAGGAAGAAGGAAACAGCTTTCAGAAAAACTGGTGTGGTTGTTTTTTTTTTTTTTTACCACTACTGATGGGTCTCTTCAAACTTTGCCCCACCTGACACATTTTCTTCCTCAACTTTTTCAGCTTTTTTTCTTGAGAAAAGTAAATGTTCTTGGATTTATGTTCCTGCTGTTGACACTGCACTTCATGAGAAAAATATTTTATTTGGAAACATGCTGATGTTTTTTGCCCAGCCTTTACTTTAGAAATTCATTCTGTCTTCCCTGTCCCTGGGTGGCGGTTTTCTTTATAGCTCCTGGATGGGACTGATGTGGTCTTACAACCTTTCACAGTTGCAGTTACCACTGCTAGGTCAGCCCTTTCTAAGACTACATATCTGATGTCCTGCCATACCATTCTGCACCTTATTCTACCCCTGGTTTTTCTGTGTGAATAGCTCACCAGTGTTGCAGGCATGTAGCTAAAATAGATATTCTTTTTTTTTCTGTGCAGAGAGCACAGTTGACTACTTGCTGCCCACTCCCACAGCAAGGAGTTACCTACACATCATTCTGCTTCAAATCCTGTCACTTTTCCTGTAACACTCCCTAGGTGTTCAGTGCCCCACTTCTGATGGAACTGCTTCCCTGTCACAACTGTGTACAGCACTCTCCTGGCTGACCTTCCCTCCTACACCATCTTCTGCGCTGACCTCCTCTGCTGCCTCTCACCCATGGCCAGAGAGTAGGAAGCCCTGAATGCCCTTTACATCTTTATCTGATCCTTGGCCAGTTTGATGGCTTGCTCATCAGCCACTTGCCAGTGCCTCTAACAGCAAGATTATGTTTGTGTTACACTTCGCTGCTTTTATCTCCAGGGACTGTCAACTGGTGAAGGTGGGTGGAGATGCTGGTAAAAATAGTTGTGCTGTGTAATGGGTTTTGTGCTTAATCACTAGTGGTGGGTCAGTTCAAATCTTGGTTTGTTTGGGGTTTTTTTCCTAGTTATGAGGAAAAATACTAGCAAGAACGTTAAAATTTCAACTTTCTGCCTTTCCTGGAAATTAATAATTTCTTCTCAAAGATGAACAACTTAAAAAGTGAACTCTATGGATTGACTTCAGCATTTTGGACTTCGTGATTAAGTATATCACAATGGAATATTGTGATATCAATGAGCAAGAAAAGTACTTGGGCCTTGAATGTCTCCTCTCACTTTGCACTGAGGCTGTTCCAGCAACTCTACCACAGTGTAACACCTGAGTTATACAGTGTTCAGTTATGGATACCTGATTTACTGGGGCAGGGTCTTTCATATGACACTTTGAAATTGTATGTTTTAATATATGCTGACTGAAGAGGGGGTTTAAATTGGAAAATAGCGATGCATACATATGACACTTATCTGAGAAGTGAGGCTTGTCAAGAATCTCATTGGCTTCGCTAACCATTGGGAGGAATCAGACCACAGATCTGGTTTGGACAGGGTCTGATGGCTCTCTCTATCAGTTTTGCATATTTAGGGTCCTGTCCTCATCAGTGAGAACAGAAATTCTTCTTGGGTCTTGCGGGCACTGCTTCAGATGCATTTCTTTTTCCTCTTTTTCTTTTACATTTCTTCTTTTTCTTACTGGCTTCAAAAGGCAATGTGACTTGACTGGGAATACCATTTTCACATGTTTACAAGCTCCATTGAAATTTCAGTGGATTGAGACCTTTGGGTTTTCATTGGTTTATTTTATTGAAAACAGTCTGCATCTGCAGGACTATAAAAACCTCCAGATTGTATTTCATAATACAACAAATTTTATTTCATTTCTGTAAATATTATTAAAGGAGTTTGGATTTTGCCTTAAATTCCTAGCTTATAGTACTGCAAGCTGCATTACAATAAAGTATGCTGATACTGTAACAATCCAGCTGGCTTATGCCATATTCTTGGAGTAGAGGTTTTTTAATCAGCTGGAATTACAAAAACTTGTCCTTGCCACTTGATCCAAGGCAATTGCACTACTTCTGAAAAAATACACCTGTAAATCATAGTAGGACAATATCCTGAGGAAAATTCCGCAGTACATGATGGAATTGATCCTCCTGAAATCTGGTCTGTTGGGTGTAAGGATCTGTCAGAACTGGAGCTTCCCTTTGCAGAATGTCTGGTTGTTTACATGTGACTTGAAAACATCACTGGAAGGATCCATTACTGAGTACCTTCTCAAGTGCACTAGAGTTACTCTTCTTAGTTGATGTCTCACCTTTATTCCAGGAGAGTGACTATACCTGTGTGAATTTTAAATAGCTACTCTTCCCTAGAGGACCTGGTTGTCTCCATTTGTAGTAAAAGTTTGGCTTTGCTGATTAGTCTGCAAGCTTTTCTGCTGGCACCATTTCCTTTATCCAACCCACACTCCATAAGGGAACAACTCATCTTTCTTGTGAGAGAAAATAAGTGTAGGCACTTCATCAAAATAAGGTGGAAGAGTTTATGCCACTTCATGTTGCTGTAATAAAACAATATGAGCTCTATGAAATACCTTTGGAGAATGGAAGAGATTTTTTTTTTTCTGCTGAGAAGTTGGCTTCCCACAGATCTAGTGAATCTTGGCCATCTGTGCTGCTTATAGCTTTTATACTCTAAGAGTTTATTTTGAGTATTCTCTCCTGAGAGGCCAGAGAAAATTACTTGGGATATGGAGGTGAACGAATATGAAAATATCTCTGGTTAATTGAATATGCAATCCTCTTATTTGGTAGCAGTGATAAGCAGATCCTTGATCTGGTCTTTTTTGTAGTCAAGATAGTCTCTTAGCACAGTGACTATTGCCTCCCTTCCCAGCTATGTGAATGCTTCTTATTTACACAGTTTACTTTTTATTGTTGCTACTATCTTTTTATTCTTGCTATATTTTTATTCTTGCTAGCTGATCATTTAGCAGACTGGCTGCTGGCACGGCTGGGCTCTGTGGATTGCAGGAGGGTGCTCTGAATGACAGACATCATTACATAGGCTCTGGTCCTGGCTGCTGGGAAGTGTGTAGGAATAAAATTAAAAATATCTGGCTCGCTAATGCTGAAAAACACAGAACTGAACCAGTTGCACTGGTTAATATTAGAGTGTATTTGGGCATGATCTTAAGCCACAGTAGTTGTAGTGAGTAAAATGAAATCTATTAGCAAAGTTAAAGTTCTATCATAGCTAATTGTTCAAGAGAATCGTTGGCAGCTTCAACTGTGTCTTAGGATGGTACTTATCACTTGTTTTCATACATAATTTAATGAAACAATCAGTACAGTATGACTGCAAGCATGCTTTAAAGTTAAGTGGAAATATAGAAAGGAAGGCATGAAACTGAGGTTAGAGAGAAGAAACTAAGAATAATAATTAGGTGAGAAGATTGGAAGTCAAAGGGATGGGTGGACAGAAATAAAACTTGGAGGGATGATGAAGAAGGAAACTCCAGGAACACAGCAAAAGCTTTCAAAGAGGAAGGTGAAATGGTCTGCAGTATGTTAGAAACAGATACTGCTCAACATAGGCTTTATCCCAATGGTGTATGTTGTAGACTCAGGAGAGCTGGGGGGCATCTTAAGATATCTTTTACATGTGCACACTTGAAAAAGCTGCTGACCCATTTTCACGTGCACTGATGAGAATGCATGGCACTCATTAATTGCATGGGTACTCTTTTAGACTGGCTCTGTTCAGGCATCTGGAAATATTTAATTGATACCAAACATGACTGGAGGTTGAATCCAGATACTTGAATAGTTCCCTCAATACAAGTAACTTAGTAAGTAGCCACGTATGTACATCAGATACCAGTATTACAATGGGAAAAACAATACTTCTGGAGAAAGTCTATCTGTGGTGCTGGGAATAATTTAATCTTCAAGAGCAATATAAGTGAACTGAAATTGTTTTGGTTGAAGAACATTTAGGCTTTTAACATCCACAGAATTGGCAATGGAAGGTAGCTAGAGAGAAGGACTTTAAAGCCTCTCATTTGGTGTTTGGTTCTCACCAGGGATCTGTGACTTGTGTGAATCATGATTATTTGCCAGGCTGATGGACATCCCTATGCTTCTGTTTCCCTCCTTGCCCAAGACTTGAATTATTGGTCTTTAAAACTAGAGCTAGGACAAAGAAGTCTTATGCTTATAAAGACAAGAGTTCTCGTGCAGAGTTACCAGTATTTATAAAGCTTTTCTTGTATACAGCATGTGCTATCATGTCCAAATAAGAGTATCAGCAAAAGTAGGGGCAGGAAGAATAAGCTGTTTCTGAACTGTCTGGAACATTTCCACTGTGTTCATGTTTAGAGAGCTTTCCTATGAGCACAAGGAGCTCCACCATGCTTTCTAAGACAAAACCAATGGGACATTCTCTGAATTTATATGTTGCCAAATCAAAATTGATTGTGAAAGGGAGATTTACTTTTTCCTCATAAATAACTGTAGCATTTGTCAACTGTAATGTTCATGAACCACTGTACACAAAAAATTAGTAGAATTTTAAAAAACTGACAATTTTATGGGTTTCAAGACTACAGAATTATGATAATTATCACAAAACTAGCAGAAGAACTATTGAAGTTCGGTTTTCTATTGGGTTTTTCTCTCATGATTAGTTCACTTTTTAACTGATATATACTAAATGGTTACGTATCAGAGGAGCCACATACAGGGGAGTCCTTAGTGATGCTGGAATTGCTGCAGAAACATCAATCACAGCTGCGGAATATTAGGCAATAGACAGTCACCATGGGACAGTAACCTTGATGAGGAGATGAATTTCTTGGTATCATAAAATAGTTTTATACAGTTGCAGCTTTCCCATTGTTAAGGAAAAGCTTTCCCATGAAGACTTCCTGTTGCCATAATATGAAGTTAAAGCTACTTTACAGCCTTTTCTTAGCTCTACTCCCTGATCACCAACTTTCACAAAAGTTATGGAAACTCCACACTTTCATCAAAGTTGCTTGAAACTGGCCAGGAAGTTGAAAAGAAGATAGCTCATGAATATAAACTGTAGTAATTTAGAGGGACATAAAGTAAACCCTTACATGTTTATTCCATCTTTAATGGCTGGATCTGAGATCATAGAGTCATAGATGAGGGAGTGTTTGTTTCTTGTATGCTCTCTGCATTATTCTTACATCCTCCTATGACGTATTGGTTCATATTGCTATTGGAGATGGGATGAGAGGCAAGATGGGCTTCATCTCTGAGAGGGCAACTGCTATAAAATACCTTCAAATCCTTTATAGAAAGATGATCAAAACATGAAACAGCATGGTGATGAGCATCTTAATACATTAAAAAGCAGGCAGAAAGCTAATCCTAGTTGACAGGTTCCTCAGAAAAAACAGAGATGAATGTGTATGGAGCAACCAAGGAGTACTATGGACCTCACAATGTTCCAGCTCAAGGAGGATTTTCATCTCTAGGGCTTCAACATACTAGCCTCTCCAAACACCAAAACCAACCAAACAAAAGCATATAAGCTCCAAAAACTGTTTTAGAATTGAATGTTAAAGTACACTATGGACACTTAGAATTTCTCTTCCAGGCAGTTCTTATTCTGTATTGGGATTTATGTATATTGATATCAGAGGAAAACTGATTCTGATGGTCATTTAGCTTGCTGCTTTTGTAGTCTGTGCTACACAATAACTATATCTGGATGCTTTCAATTTAGACAAAAGATAGTTAAATATACCAGTGCATTGAGCTAAACTGTGCTTATTTCTGAAGCAAATCAGTGACGATGTTTTTCCAGAAGCTGCAATTTAAAAAGCAAGCAAACAAACCAAAAATCACCCTTAAGGAGTACAGTTTCAAACTTTTGTGTCATGGTTTTACCCCAGTCAACCCCTCATGCATTCCATACCAGCAGAATGGGCGAGATAATTGAAAAAGTGAGAAAACTCGTGGGTTGAGATAAAGACAGTTTAACAGGTAAAGCAAGAGCTGTACATGAAAGCAAAACGAAACAAGGAATTCATGCACCACTTCCCATGGGCAGGCATGTGTTCAGCCATCTCTGGGAAAGCCAGGCTCCATCATGTGTAACAGTGGCTTGGGAAAACAACACTCCAAACATCCCCCTCCTCCACTTCCTGCCTCTTCCCCCAGCTTTATATGCTGAGCATGACACCACATAGTGTGGGATATTGCTTTGGTCATCTGGGGTCAGCTGTCCCTGCCATGCCCCTTCCCAACTCCTTAGGCACCTCCAGCCCACTTGCTGGTAGGGTGGGATGATGAGCAGAAAAGGGCTTGATACTGTGTAAACCCTGCTCAGCAGTATCTAAAACATCCCTGAATTATCAACACTTTATTTTTTCTGGCACAAATCCAAAACACAGCCCCTTAGCAGCTACTGTGAAGAAAATAAATTATACCCCAGCCCAAACCAGCAAATTCTGACACACAAGTTCTTTGTAGATAAAGAAAGAATTTTAGATTTTTATTCCTAGTGTTGTTGCATCTGTTCTTGTGAGTCGCTTGGGTTCATGGTGTTCTTCTTGTGTGTGATTTCATACTTAGATGGTTCTTGGGAACATCCCTTTTTTGTTACAACAGGGTTTGTAAATAAACAGGGTTTCTATGGGATTTTTTTGTCTGTTGCTGGCTTGACTGATGAGGAGTGCTGGTATCTGTCTCTAGTTTATTTCCTAGAGGCAAACTGAGTGTACTCACTTTTTCTGACTCAGAGGTCTTGGTGCAAGACTGACGTGCGTAATACTTCAGGTGGAAGAGTGTCCTCCTAAAATTATACTGGCAAATAAGCTGTATGTGTATGGTTGCCTATAAGGAGATTCCAAATTAGTTTTCAAAAGTGTTTATTCCTGGTAGAAAAAAGAGCTTAAGACAGTTTTTCACGTGGTGCTGGCAAAGAAGATCAGACATCCAAAGCAGATTTTTAGCTGTGAAAGTAGTCAGCAGCCAAATCCCAGTAAAGTGATAAACAGATATTTAAGGATTCTTTGCAAATAAAATAGTTCGTTCAACAGCTTTGAAAATTAAAAAATGGAACTCTAAGTTGTCTTAATCAACTGGACTACAGTTCACTTTTAATTCAACAATTGTAGATATTAAATCTGATTAATATTATGTAGCAGGGAGGCATATTGTGTTTGCTATTGGAATTTTTTTTTAACCAGAAATAGCTTTAAATAACTTAAATTTGGTTAAAAGAAGCCTATCTGTTACTGTTCTTGTTTTCTTACCCAGCATTTAAATGGTAAACATCAAACTGTAAATACTTCAACTATGTTCTCCCTTTGACAAAGAAAATGCAATAACTGTTCACCTTATTGTGAAAGTAGTTCAAAACACTCACAAAGGCAGGTATGAAATTATCAGCTGCTTGATGCAAAATAATTATTTCAATCAACTGCCAAAAAATTCCCCACCTAGCTTCTGATCACCTTTACCTTCTTTTCAAACTTACTTCTCCATTAATTTGAAAGAAGGTGACTTAAGCTGATAGGAATATTTTAAATAGGAACAGCTTGCACTCTGTAAATTTTTCAAACACACTTTTTATTTTAATGGTCCACATATACTTTGTTTAATGAGTTTGAAAAGCTTTAATTTAAACTTCAGTGGGTGCTCTAGTACTATGAAAATACTGTCATGCATCATTGATTCTTGTCTAACAAGACAACATAATCAGAAAAATGTGCAGTAATTTTTATAACAATAATGGTTGCCTTCTTTGAAAACACACATAAATGTGCCTGAAGACTGTTTCTGGGCACAAACTGTTTAAAGCTTGCCCTTGCTGTTGCTTCTGTTTGCATAAAACTTAAGTTTTCCTTTGTATCTCTGCTGTCACTTGTAAGTTTTATCTTTATGAACCTAATATTTTCCTTTTTCAGCCTTATCTCAAAAGCCATTTATTTTAGGTTCTTGAGTTTTCCTACCATGACAAACACACTATTTTTACTGATTTTCCAGAGTAGTCAAGACAAATGAAGGGGGATGAAAAAATAATAGGTTTTGTCTGAACAACCACAGTATTATGTTAAGCTACAAGTTTGTCTCTTTTAGCAAAGAGCACTGCCAGGCCCCAAGGAAAGTCTGTCTGCCTGCACTGGGGAACTGCTGGACCGGTCCCTGGCCTGAATTTGACTCCTGCCAGCTAGCTTTCTCCCAGTGGGTTCCCAGGACTGTTTTGGGAGTTAGAAGGTCAGGACACGTCTCCATTAGGCCGTCCACATCCAGTCACCCATTTCAATCCTATCTTGGATGGTGGTCTCATCCCTGGGAAGCTACTTGGGCATGTTTAATTTAATAGGATCGCTGTAGCCTACAAGGTTTCCTCAAGCAACCTGAACTGGTAGTGCTGGCAGCTGGTGGGCAAGGCAGCAGCTCTACTTTAATACCAGTATTTGATCCTAGGTCTGTATGTGCATCTTTCCTAGGTCTTCCTAGGTCAATGTAGTGGTGACATGGGATGTGAAGAGTGCTGTGGTGCCATGGCTCCTGTCTGCCCTGCCACTGCGCTACAGGCCCCTTGTCCCCTTGCTCTCAAGACTGTCCCCCACCTCGTGCTGGACACATGACAATAGTTCAATGGGTGAAGTAATGTACCACTGGAGCAGCTCTGCAGTGGTTACAAGGGAGTAAATGCCAAGGGAATTGAAACATATATCAGAACGTGACATTTTCAGGCTCAGGAGATTAACAGAATCACAGAATACCCCAAGTTGGAAGGGACCCACAAGGGTCATCGAGTCCAACCTCCAGCCCTGCACAGGACCATCCCCAAGAGTTACACCATGTCCCTGAGAGTATCATCCAAATGCTTATTGAACTCTGTCAGGCTTGGTGCTGTGACCACTTCCATGGGGAGCCTGTTCCAGTGCCCAACCACCCTCTGGGTGAAGAATAATATCCAAACTAAATCTTTTAATAATATCCAACCTAAACATCCCCAGACACAACTTCAGGCCATTCCCTTGGGTCCTGTCACTGGTTACCACAGAGAAGAGATCAGTGGCTGCCCCTCCTCTTCCTCTCATGAGGAGGTTGTAGACTGCCATGAGATCTCCTCTTCTCTAGGCTTACCCGACCAAGTGACCTCAGCCGCTCCTCGCACGGCTTCCCCTCAAGGCCCTTCACCATCTTCACTGCCCTCCTTTAGATGCTCTCTAAGACCTTAATATCTTTCTTATATTGCAGTGCCCAAAACTGCACACAATATTCAAGGTGAGGCCGCTCCAGTGCGGAGCAGAGTGGGACAATCCCCTCCCTTGACCAGCTGGCGATGCTTTGCCTGATGTCCCCCAGGACACAGTTGGCCCTCCTGGCTGCCAGGGCACTGCTGACTCATATTCAACTTGCCATCAACCAGGAGCCCCAGGTCCCTTTCCATGACACTGCTTTCCAGCATCTCCTTCCCCAGTCTGTATGAGTATCCAGGGTTGCCCCATCCCGGGTGCAGAATCCAGTGCTTCCCCTTGTTGAACTTTGTATGGTTGGTGATTGCCCAGTCCTCTAATTTGTCAAGATCTCTCTGCAGGGCCTCCCTGCCTTCGAGGGAGTCAACAGCTCCTCCTAGTTTTGTATCATCTGCAGACTTGCTTAGTATCCCTTCCAGTCCTGTGTCCAGGTAATTTATGAAAATGTTGAAGAGCACAGGGTCCAAGATGGAGTCCTGTGAAACCCCACTAGTGACAGGTCTCCAGTCTGATGTTACCTCATTCACTATTACCCTCTGTGCTTGACCCAATTACTCATGTACCTCATGATGTGTTCATCCAGCTGTGTGCTGGACATTTTGTCCAGAAGGATCCCATGAGAGACAGTATTGAAAGCTTTACTGAAATCCAAAAAGATTAAATCAACTGGCTTTCCTTGATCAACTATGAGGGTTGCCTCATGAAGCCGTGCTGGCTGTGACTGATGACTGTGTTGTCTTTCAATACCTATCAGAATAATCTTCTCTATAACTTTACCAGGAACTGAAGTGATACTGACAGGCTTGTACTTTCCAGGGTCCTTCTTCTTGCCCTTCTTGAAAACTGGGACAACGTTCACCAGCTTCCACGCAGCTGAGACCTCTCTGGATTCCCAAGACCACTCAAAAATCGAGAGAGGTTTTGTGATGATATCAGCCAGCTCTTTGAGGATTCTGGGATTAATCCCATCAAACCCCATAGTTTCGGAGTGATCCAGCGGGAGCAGTGGATCCTGCACAATTTCATTTAAAATGGGGTTAGTGTTAGTTTGTGATTTACTTTTCCTCATTTTTTTTCCCAGTGTTTTTCTAAGGACTGAGTTTTTCATTTGTGTCTCAGATCATTCTTCTCCTCCCTTTTCTCATGACATCTTTCTTCCCATGCCTGTTCCCTCCTTCTGTTGTGCTCCCACATGCCTGGCTGTCTGCCCTGCTCATGAATTCCGCTTTATCACATAATTTCACTTGTCTGTGACCAAGTCCAGGTCTTCTGTGGTCTGTCTTTTCTCAGATGCACACCATGTTATGCCCTCACCACTGTTGCTCCCCACTAGTGAAACCACAGCAGTGATGCTCATGACTCTCTTTACTTCCCTTTATGTATTTTTTGCACCTTTTTTCTCAGATTGAGTCTGCTTTCCCAGACTGTCATCTCTAGCTGAGCTCAGAGTGTCCTTCCCCATCTCAACCCTTTTCAAGCCTTGGGGTTCTTAGGGTTTTTTCATTATACTGACAACCAAAGATCTGGGTTCCTGGGGATTGATACTGCACAGAGTAGAGGAGGCACTTGCTAATCTTTTCCTGCTCAAGCAGCTTTAAAAAGCAGGATTTTTAATCCTTCTTGTTTCCTGGTACAGGTACAGTCAGGTGAGCCTATTCTCCAATTTTAGAAGAAAATTAGACTTTGTTCCCATACAGAGAGAGAGGGAAAAACAAAAGGTTATTAAATGGTGACAGCTGGGTAAAGCTCTTAGATTTAACTGTTTTGTATTTTTGCAGCTGAGTTGCATAAGTGCCAGGTGACACCTCTGTGCTTGTCTCTTTGTAGGCTGGTAAGAGCAGTAGGGAGAACTGTGTGAGGCTGCTCATGGGGGAGAGATGAGGTGGCTGCCCAGATACTTCAGGTTGGTGCATCGGCAGTGTTTTCTGAGCCATAGTTACTGGATTTTCCTGCTGGCGCAGGGGGATCTGTGAGCTGCAGCTTCCTGGCAGGATTCTGGGAACAGCACCAAAACCGCGGAGAGGCAGCAAGCAGGTTTTGTGCTCTGAGTCAGAAGCAGGCTGAGAAGATGCAGCCCTCAAAGCACGAACCCAAGATGGGGAAGGTAATCTGTGCGAGGGGGATATTTCCAGAGTGAAGTTCAGAGCTTGGGGGGACCCTCTGCTGCCAGCACTCTTGGTGAGTCTGCGGGTCAGCTGCTAGTTTTGGTGCAATCATGGGAGAAGGGAGATTGCTGCCTGTCATCACTGCTACCCCGAGCCAGCTCATCCTTCTAGCTATTTCTGTCTATGCTTATCTATAGCATCATCCCCCTTGTGCCTGTGTACCTGCCAAGCATTCAAAACAGGCACTGCTGTGGCAGCCTCCTTTCTCTCCAGCCTGGAGGATAAATTACTGGATGGCTTTTTCTTAATTGTTTCTCTGCTTCAAGAATTTACGGTGGGAAAGCTAAGCTGGAGAAATGCTTTCAGGAGTGGGTGGCCAGGCTGGCAGATCCCTGGTTGTTCTTAGCCCCTAGGGAGGTCCTAGCCAGGTTCACTCATTGCCCTGGACATTGGTGCTCCCTTTGAAAGCAATGGTTGCCTGGAGTGAGATGTGGTCTTGGGTAAAAACAGACAAAATTTGGATGCGAGAGAGAAGACCTGGATCTGACTTGCCTGCAAGGGGATCCAGAACAGAAAGCTGAGTGCTTGGGTGAGTTCACAGCAGCTGGCTTGTCCAATGCAGAACACTGTACTCTTCTTTATTGTCTGAATTACCTAGTGTAAAAATAACAGTATCAGAAATTCTAATATCTATATACTATATGCTGTCTGTATGCTATGTGTGTTGTTTTATTTAATTTGGGCTGTGAAGTAGACTGCTCTCTGTGTTTAGTACACCTGACTGTGGCTTGTGACTTTGTTCCCAGCTGGGAATTTCAGTGTTTGCATCTGGAGTTGTGCAAATACGTGCAGGTGTGCAAAACTTATATCCTGCTTTTGCATCTCTGTTGCAGCACTGGTTTGGGCCAGTAAATTTCACTTGGATTGGAAAACTGGCATTACAGCATGTCTTCTGCCACTTCAGTGTATGACTGTAGAGGCACTGGAGCACAGATAATATGTGTATTTGTAACATACTGCTTCTGATCCTCAAAATAAAAGGCGTAGACATAATGGGATACAGTTTTAAAGCAAAAGTGGCTTTATTGGGGAGGTATGAAAAGAGATTAAATAATCAGAATGTTTTACTTTCAAATAATCAGGTTTTAAATACTGAATTTCAGTGTGAGGCTGTCAGGGCTCCACTTTTCTTCTGTCCTTCCACTGACTGCAACTGTTATCGTAACATTTGAAATACAACATGTTTCAGACATCCTATATCTATATTTCTTTGTCAAATCTGTAATTAAATGTGAACTCTTATGGCAGTATGTACAGCAGAAGTTGCTCTGATGAGTAAGAACCACTGAAGTATGTGGAGGATCTAAATATATAGATTGATATGTTTCTTATGCTGTTTGTAAAATACCTCTGTGCTATACGGAACCCCCGATTTACAAAATGTAACTTCAAAAAAAAGTTTTTAGCACTTCCACAATAGCATAAAGATATTTGTAAGTGATTAAAAGTGATTGAGTGTTTGAGCTGAGATTGCTTTGCCCTGCTACCTGTGATCTGGATGATATTTCTGGATAGAGGTGTTTGGCCAGTTTTGGGTTAGTTTCTTGCTGGAATATGAAGTTCAACTTGGCAGGTCCAAGGACGAATGTGTTTTACCCTGATTTTTGAAAATTATCCAGCTCTACTTGTGTGAATCAGGCAGGTTTCAATATATATGTATATTAAGGGGTTTTAAAATCCGTAAGTAACAAAGTTCTATTTTTTTCTCAATCTATAAGTACAAGCAACTAGTACCCAGCCCTTGTCATAAGTTGGTGAGAAAGTCCTTTAAAAGTGAGATTGCTGTCACTGCACTGCTGCATGTTTTCAGGAATGACAGCACAAGAGGTGGGAGTAATTTTGTCTTATTTTCACCATCTAAAGTTAAACTGGTCGATCAGGCTCACACCACTTCAAAGGGAGAGGTGCACAGTTCATTACACTCTGGAGCAGCTTTGTCCTCTTTGAGTACATGGTGTCTAAGCAGCTAAATAACTTAATTCTGTTCAGTCCCAGGTCTGTGTCTCCCAGATTTGATAGACTGAGTTCTTTGCTTCAAACATTTGTCTTTTGGAGACAACTAATTATTTCTGCCTGAGAAAGAGCCCATTTTAGTTTTGAGGACAGCTTACTGAGGGGGTTGACACAGGAGGAGTGAAGGCTGACGCTGCACCATGTCCAGTTCCCCACATCATAAATGTCCTCCAGTGCTGTCCCAGTAGCAGGGTTACCAAAACCACCCTCATGCCCATGCCTTGCTCCAAGACATGCAATACACCAAGCAGTTAAATGCTGCTCTGGTGTGCTGCAACACAGACCTCGCTTTGTATCAGATAATTTTGAATGAAGAAAATAATCACTTGCCGCAAGGCACATTGACGTGTGGGCAGCGGGCTTAGTGTATGGATGTGACTAGGAGGGTGTAGGGGTGACTGTGTGTGGGTGCTTTGGGAATGAGAGACCTGTCCATGGTGTGTCTTCGGCAGGATAGACACTGTCCTGCTGTCCTGTTGGCCAGGGAAGCGCTTACCTGCTGAACTGGGCTAGATGCATTTCAGGCAGTTGACAGATGGAGCAGATCTCACCTGACGTGACTTACACAAGGTCACTCAGCAGGTGGGTACCAAAGCTGGATACAAAAGCCAGGCCCATGTGCTACTCCTTAGGACACCTCACCCCCCCAGCAACCAAACAACCCCTCCCACACAGATTTGTGAAATATCTGGGTTAAACACTGCTGTCCTCACACCCCACATGAAGTGGGTCTGGATGGGCAGTGCTCAGTAAAGTGGCTGTGTGAGGATGTGAAATCATCCATGTCTGCAGGATGAGAGGAAAAAAATACAGGAAAAATGGTTCTTTTCCTACATTTTGCAAAACATCATAGCTAAGATCCTATTGTGCAGCCAGGGCAGCAGGTGCTCGGCACTGTCAGAGTGGTCATGGTGGCCTTAACCGATCCTTTACAAGCCACTAAACCACACAACATTTGTGAACACTGCTGCAGTCTGCTTCTTTGCATTCTAGTTCCTATGGAAACATGCTGTAAGAAGGTCTAAAATAAGTACAGTGCTTTGAAACTATTATTATTTTGATCTTTCCTCCAAAAAATCTCCTTTATTACCTTTCTGGATGAATTTTTATTACATTAAAAAGGTTGTTGTCATTATCTGGCAATAGTGTGCTACCCAGCTTACCAGCAGGTGTCTGCATCCTGGGATCTGATGGATCCCAGGTTCTGCTATTGAGATTAGTGCTCCCTTCTCCCATTCTCCCTACTCAGTGGGGTGGCAGGGTGGTGGTGCAAGTGTTGAACATACATATATGTATATATGTGTGTATCTATACACACTGAAGGAGGCTTCGCTCCAGCTCCCTTTTTTCACCATGTATTGAATAAGACAGCATTGTTTGACACAACAAGATTATTTCCAGCTCTTTTAGGATCCATGGCATAGTATGGTATGGGAGGGAGTGCTGGAGGTCACCTAATCCAGCTGCCCGTTGGAACAGATCCCTCTACATTGTTGGTGCAGGAGATGGTTGTGAGCCAGGTGGAGACATCCTGCAGGTGCCCTCTTCCCTGTGGGAGGGTCAGTGCTGGAGCAGGTTATGGGCTGTTTGGGACAGCTCTTGCAAAGGAAACTTCTTGTTCTCCCCAGAAGGATGCTCATGCTGGTAGCTGAAAACAGGACTATGCATTTAAAGTGCTTTCCTCCCAGTGCTCCTGTGGTTTCCTTGTAAAGCTTTCAGCTCCCTTACAGCAGCAGTCTCCCTGACCTTAGTAGTGTCTGAGATTTTCAAACAGCCCTGTCGCACTTTCAAAAACTACTTTTGGTGAGAGAGCTTTAGGAGAGCTAGGGCTAATTATATAAAGGGCTAAAAAGCCTTATTTGAAGATAGATGCTAATTTTTGCTCATTTTCATAGTTCTGGCCTCTTGCAATACTGTGCCTCACTGCTAGATACCAGTAGAAGAGCTAGAGATGCATGTTTGGCATTCAAGGGGGAAGCAGGCATTTAAATTCAGAAAAGCTATTCACAGGAATTTTTTGCCAGTGCCAAAACCCTTTGACACCCTTATATGCTGAGGGATACATATATCCCTCAGTGTCTGGATTCCCAGAGCATCATCTGGTCTGGGGATCTACGCAGGTGGTGTTTCTGTACAGCTCTGCTTGACCTCAAGAGTGAAGGTAACAAAAAAAGCCAGTTTGAAATAAAAGGGAGTTGACACTGGAGCAGTATTTTTTATAGCTACACATCCTAGGCAAAATAAATTACAGAGTTATGATGATACGGATTTAGCTCACATTCTGCTTTAACATTAAACTAAGTCTTAGCCATTTGAGAAGTGTAGGCATCTGTTTGAATCCCATTCTAAATCATCGGGCCAAATTCTGCTCACAGGGTTAAATCTGCAGAGCCAGTGGGCAGCTGCTGTGTAATTATGCATCCTGCTTTATGGTGTTGAATGCTTACTCTTTGCATGATGTTTTATGCATTTATGGCATATGTAGTAGCAACACCAAATCTGTTTTATTTTGGTGCAACACTGAAGGCCAGTAGAAGAAACATGAGTCTGATCTTAATGGACAGAATAAAACTTTATAGACTGTTTTCAGGGTTGCTATCATTGTAGAGTTAAACCATTCATTAACCAAGCAGACAAATTGAAGTGAAAATGCTGGTCCAAAAAAAAAAAATGTAAAAAGCATTTGCATTTCATATCTGCAAAGATCTCCCCTTACTTGAATGACAAGCATTGGGTCCAGCACTGAAGCAAATACCAAGAGAGAAGAGAATCATGAACTATGGGACAGCAGTGAGAAGAAAAGTAATTTCTCAGTAAAGAGAAATTGTTCTGGTTTAATGTGGATAGGCAAGGCTGAGATTTTTTTTGTGAGGGCTCTATTTGAATTGCTTTGGAGCTGAGCCACTGTAGATGTAACCTTTCTAACCCAATTGATAAGTTCGTGTGTATGCACAGTATATAGGTCATTCACATTTACTCTGAGTAGCCCAGAAAAGAATGCAGTAAGACTTCAAAATATGTTGCATTTCAGCCCTTTCATTGTAGCATATTTCTCTCTCCTACTTTTCCTCATTCATCTATACTTTCTATGCTGGAAGAAAAATCCAACAAAATATCACTTAATGTGCATGAATAGCTGATAAATGAAATGCTAAATGAACAGCTACACTGGTGAGAGAGTAAGAGACAGCTGGAGGTGCCCTGCAAGTATGAGGGACAGGATCTATGAAATAGGGAATTATCTACACATTTACTAAATCATTGCAAATTTGTTTAGCAGTCATAAGAATTTTGGAATTATCTTCCATTTGAGAAGGGCAATATTGCAATGATTTAAAAGAATTGTTCTGACATATTCCATTAGATAATATAAATCCAGACCATAGTAAAGTAATTGTTAAACTCTCTTAAGAGAAAAATCATAAGTTATCTTGAGGGTATGAACTTATGAGGAATGAACATGTGGTTCAAAAAAGGAGAATAACAGAATCTAAAAGTGATTTTTTTAAAGGTGGCATTATTAATTTTGACCTTGTATAGATACAGTTTATAGAAACATAAAATGGTTTGTGCTGGAAGGAACCTTAAAGATCATCTGCTTCCCATCCCTCCTGCCATGGGTAGGAACACCTTCTACCATAGTGTCCTAGTCTTGCCTCCCACACCAAACAAATTTTCTTGGGCCCAAGTGATATCAGACATACCAAATGTGGCATAAATGGTAATGACAGATGGTCATACTTTAAATTGGGATGTAGTGTCCATTGGGTTCCCACAGGAGTTCATATTCAGTCTGGTTTGTGAATACAAAAATCAATTGAATTTGAAGGTAGTACTGGACTGGGAGGCATTGCAAACTCTACTGAGAACACAGAGAATTTTATAGCTGGTAAACTAGAAGCACTCGATTTTCTATCTGCAAGGCTCAAATAAGACAATTGTAAATGCACAGATCTGTGGAAATGATCTGAAAATACATAAACAGCGGTGCTAAGAAGAAGAGGTTCAAGTTGTCAGCCTGTAATCAGTGTCTCAATACTGGATAAGGATTACCTCCTTGACTGTGCTAGACAGAGCATGACACTAGCAAACAGCACTGTTTATTCAAGAACCTCAGGAAAGGAGCAACTAAAACCTTGCTTTTCTCCTGGCACAAGTGCTCCCGGAACCCTGCTGGCACTGAAGTCTCATTGAAGGGCAGTGTCTGGCCTGTCACCACAGTGAGCTGCCATGCGTGCCTCCACCTGCAGCAACGTGCTTTGTTCGGTATCTAACACCCATCCCAGTGTTCAGTCCTAGCTCCTGCTGGAGCTCAACAAAGATAGAAATGGAATTAAGCACAAGACAAGAGGGTGGGCAGGCACAGTATGTGCAGGCAGAAGGGTGCCACCATGGAGTCCTGTTACATGGGGAGGAAACAGCAGAAAAGGAGAGGGGAACAGCCCCTTCACAGAGCCACCCTCACTGAAACACAGATACCTTAGGCCACATTAGTTAAACTGGGTAAGCAGAGCGACAGCAATCAATACAGGTTTTGATGTCAGAATTAATTTTTACCAATCGATACACTTTGCCTAATCAAATATCTATATGCCTTCATGGATTAAAACTTCTGTATTGAATTTATCTGCCACTGATTGGGATCAGAGTAAGGATGGGTTAAAATAATTTCCAGTTTAACTTTGATTCTGTGTTTTCTCAGTTAAAATACGATATATGTTTTCACAGAATCATAGAATATATTGAGTTGGAAGGGACCCATCAGGATAATTGAGTCCAACTCCTGGCCCTGCACAGGACACCCCAAGAATCACATCATATATGTTTTGTTGTCTTAGAAAATGCTTTTGCACATACCTAATGTGTGTCTTTCTGTGAATCCTTTCCCAGCCACAAAGAGCATGGGTTTTCATAGATGTCTTGGAGAATTACATTTTAGTGCATCATTGTGTTCAAAATTCCAGATTTCTTAAAGTGAACATACAGCCTACTCTCAACTCAACCACCCAAGATACTTAGGGGTTTTTTTATAGTAGAAGGGCAGACTACTTAAAATGAGGAGCTTCTAGTAAACAGAGCACTAAACTGAGCATCAGGAGACCATCAGTGCTTCCCTCGTTGTTATTTATCTGTCCGGTGACCTGTGACGAAGCTTTTTGCTGCTCTCTTTCTTCCACACGACTTTGGATTTTCCCCACACTTCTTTTTATCTCATCCTGCTATAAACTCTAAGTTGGTGTCCATTTCTTGCTGTATGTTTGTATGAAGCCTACAGCACTTGACTGTCTGCCTGTGAGCAACTGAAAATGAGGGCGTATTTGGGGATGGCAAAAAAAGTAGAAGATGCATGTTTCAAGGGGTAAGTTTAAACGCAGTAAGTAGTTAAGAGGAGAAAATAATATTTTTTTCAGTTGGGCCTAAAATGCCTGGCCTGTTTCTAGAAGGAAACTTAGATTTCTAGTAGCAGGAGTACATTGGACATAGTCCACCAGAATTCAGCTGGAAAGGAATACAGTTGTTAAGAAACACTTGTTGTGCTGAGCTGTGGTTCTTCTTGTTAATATAATACATAATTTGCCATCCATCCCTCAGAAGGAGTGGTTTTCTAATATGCATAGTTAGTGTGTGTTGCTTCAGATGTCCTTGGGAAGAAAATGTAGTTTTGGACCCTCACTGTCTGGGCTTTGTCCCCTGCATCAGATCCATGTCTCCAAGATGAGACTGGGACACTTCTTCTGAAAGTGTCCCCCATTCTGCTTCTCTGCTGGGTGGCTGAAAGTAATTGCAGTGAAAAGAGATTTTTGAGGACTTTAAGAAGGAAACAGGGACAGCTCTGCATCAAGACTGGAGAGGCTGTGAGGAGCCACAGTGACAGTTTTTACCTTCTTTTGTTTCTCTCTGCTTCTACAAAGGGCATATCAGGATTTTTTTGGATTGTGCTAGTTTTTTTTCAGAACCCCTTGGATACTTTTGTAAGCATTACTATTGCATTCTTGCACATGGAAAAAAACTGTGGTAGAAGCCAGTTGAAAAGAGTATCTTTCTTCAATCAGATCTCAGTGATTTCCTCAAATCCAGTTGATAAAGCTAAACCTGAGCTACATTTCGATCTCTAAAGCATCTATCCCTCCTTCAGAGCAAATATTTCAAAGAGTTAAAAAATCTAAAAGTTATTTCCTCTGGCCTGTTTGCTTCCCCAGGGTATTTCATTATAGGACAGGTTGAATGAAGGGGGGAGATTAGCAGGTTTTTGTAGTTTTGACTGCATGCAGGTTAGGATCAAACTGTTATAACATTTTTCGTGAGACCTGCAAATTGCTTTTTTAAAGTAAATTTAATCCCTTTGAGCATATTGTGCACTTCATAGCTCTTAAATGATGCTTAGACTACAACTTCTGTCACTGTTTATGAAAAATAGCTTGTCTTAATTTGTAAAATCATGAGAATCTTTTAAGCTAACTGGCTCTCATTGCAGTCAATTGGATATTGCTTTGTATTCCAGCTGGAAGAGGATCAGGTTTCTTGCCAGTGAGAAATGTACCTTTAAATTGTCCTGCATCCTACTTTATGAATTGATGTACTCTGCACTAGGCTGCGACATTTTCGTTTTCTAAGCTGTGTATTAATTCTGACACTGAATAATTAAAGAGGAAAAAGAAGCATAAGGAAAACATATAATTGAAGACCATCACAGAACCTGCCTATACAAGAAAGGATGCAGACCATAGGGTGGATTGCAAACATAAACAAAGAGCTACATAAAAACCAAGATAATCCAGAAGCTGTATCCCCAATTATGCATGTATAGTTTTTTTTGAGTGAGTACTGCAATACCCTCATCAAATGTTTGTTTGGTACTTTTACTACAGAACTTGGAGTTACAGACTGATACAGCAAAACAGCACTGTTAACCTGCTTTCCACTATGAGATGGGCAAATATGGTACAGTGTGTTCTCTTAAAATGATTTGTTAAAAAGTCATGTGCACAGGTAAAGCAGTGGTGTCCTACCATATCTCCATAGGGAAATTAAAGAATAACAAAGGAAAAAGAAAAAAAGGCAGTGTATTTCAAGCGGCTGTGAGGAAGCAAACTGAAATTTTGATTTTTATTTATCTTCTTCTTCTGGGTTTCCAGAGAAAAGGGAATTCAAAAACTTTGATAGAGGAACAGATCAGATAAATCTGTGCAGTTTTTAATCTGATTTGTACTGAAATGACATTACAGACAGTGCTGTGGCAAAAAAACATGGGATAAAATTAAGACTACACAGCCCTCAGGAAGTATTAAGGTTTAATGGCAAGACTGAAACCTTCCTGACTCTGAGCTTTACAGCATGGCATTTGGATGCTGTTGTAAATGTGCTTCAAAATGAGTCTCTGCTTGGTTATGCAAATTGTTCTTGTATCAAGGAACCACTATGTGCTAAAAAATTAAAACTGGGAGGAAAAATAACCACTTTGGGATAACATGCAATAAATCCACTAATGCTGCTAGCTCTGGTGAGGTAACATTTTGTCCCTCTATGGGTGGAACATTTCTCTATTGAATCATTACAGTTTTGCTTAGAAACATTCTATTGCTTGAACTGCCATGGGAAGAACAATAATGTCAAGTAGATATCAGGTTTTCCCAAAAGGAGCATCCTGCTGGGAAATGGGCTGCACTGGTGTGATGGTCTAAAAAGCTCAGCTGCGGCTGTAATTGCTATTCCCTTCTGATTCCTTTGCTGAATGCACAAAACTGCTTCTAACAAACAGATCTGAGAACAAAATCCTTGGCTTGTCACCATGTAATACTAAGCATGCTAAGCTGGGATTTCTGACTAGTTTGCCTTCACTGTCTCTTGCAATCACTATTTGATACTGAATCTCTCATCTCCTGTTATGGTGCCAAAGCGTGACACTGAGAACAAATGCTTCTATTTCAATCGGTGATGTTTAATTTTTCATGATGAGTGCAGTTTAGTGCCTCCCCAGGTAGAAGGCTCCAGTGCTAATTACCAGGGAAACGTGTTCTGTCTGCACAGGACACATATGCACTCTGCATTTTGGTTCTGTTAAACAGCTGAGCTGAGTGGGATCAGTGCTGGCTGCTACTGGCTGCACTCACAGCCTCTTACTGCTATTGCTGCTTGAAGTAAACCCTACTCGGTTGTCATTTGTAGTTTACACAGCTGCAAAAAAAAGTCTATTTTATGAGGACACTGTTGAAGGAGGTGTGTAGTCCTGCTTAGAAACTGGTAAGCATCATATCCCAGAGAGGAGTGCTGTGTTTGTGTGGTGTGAACAAAGGGCAGGCTGGGTTTGATTCTTGTGTGTATTTTTTACTGATGAGGAGTTCAGTGCTAAGAATTTTTGGCAATTGGCTGTAGACAGCAGAAAACATCTCAGACCTTCTATGATGTATTTAAATTTTTGTGTTTGTGTGTTTTTTGTTGTTCTTGTTGGGTTTTTGTTTTGTTCTGGGGATTTTTTTGGTATATTGTTTCAAATTATTGCTATCTAAGATTTATTTTCTATGACCGTGTTGGATTGAAAAGAATGGTAAGGTTTATGTTACTTCTTTTGATGAGCTTATATCAAGACAGTTGGATAGCACAGCAGTTATTATATTCCATTTAAAACCTGTTTTATGGAGTGTTCTGGGGATTGCTTATTGGGGGTAGTTTTGAATGTATACTTACTACTTGCATAATTTCCTGAGTTTTTGTTTAACCTCACCATTCATTTTTTAGTAATAAGTAATGCAGGATTCTGCTCTTCAATTTGATCCTGTATTGTTTGCCAGGAGGATTTTCAGCAGCAGTTTACTGTACACAGAGTAGAGCATTAATAAAGAAATGTAAATGGAGGAGTTAGAACTATCCAATCATGGGGTTTTTGTGTCTGTTTGTGCTGAAGAAAGGTGGATAAAATATATTAACACAGCAAAACTTCTCTGATGATAAAGCAGAAGAAAAAGTTGCATGTTATGCAGACTGTACCCTTTGCTACCATTGAAAGAAGAGGCTGCCACAGTGCTCGGACCAGCCCAGGCTGCTCCAGTGCTTTCCTCTGTAGGGAATTCCTGTTTCAGGGTAGGAGAGTCAGCAAATGGAAGCAGCACTGGCAAAAACTGGCTGCAGAGTTTGCTTTCCAGGGTGTGCAGCTGGTTGTTCTTATTTCCAGCCAGGGCAGGATTAGGTCCTGTGCCTGTGGAGAGTCCTAGTGGTCTTGGTGGCCTTGAGGCATGGGGTCTAGGTTTGACTTTTTGGTGGGCTCTTGACAAGTCTCACTGCACAAGGAAGCAAGGAGGAACAAGGAGGTCTTTGGCAGTGACCTGGGTGGGATGGATGAACTCCACAATGATTCTTTCAGGGGGTGCTGCATGCATGGCTCCTTTCCTCTGTGTGCTTTGTGGTACACTGACTGCAGAGCAGATCCTATGAAAAGATTAAGGTCCACATGCATTTCCATAGAGGGTCTAAGGTTTTTAGAGCTGCTATAATGAAGCTTAAGAGATTCTTAGTTTGAAAAACAGAAGTTTAACCTCAGGGTTTGAATCAAGGGATGGGATTGCTCACACCAGAGATCCCTAAAACCACAGCAAATCCTAAAGCTCTGCCCTGAGCATGGTTAGGATCTGAACAAAATTAGCAAATCAAGCCCTTAGGACCTAAGTGAGGCCTTAAAAGACTTACAGAGCTGCCAGGCTTATGTGTCTTTACTGTGGGAGACAGATATGTACATGAACAGTTTCTCAATGCTCAAGAGGACAAGATTATGAGCAGTCAAGAAAATGTTTAGCAGAAGCCCAAGTGTTGCGTGGTGGGCTGTTGCCCACTCCTTCATTGATCTGGACTTCTTGGATCACAGTCCTCTTGAACACTTGTGCTAATTCCCCTTAGACAGCATTTGGGTATCTGTACCTGCTATTCCAGGTCTTACCATGTGTTTCTAAACCAAGTGAACTGCTCTAAAAATGTCTCTTCTTTCTCCACAGAATTACAGGGAGCCTGTTAGTGTCCTGAAATATTTCAGATTCTTTTGCCAGAGTGGAAAACTTGAACTTTTTTTCTAAAACAAACCACAAAGTTTTTATTAAAGATAATTGGGGTGGCTTGCTATTTGACTTTCTGAAGCATTACTGATGAATTATTTTAGTATGAAGTTGGGGATCGTGACTGGGTAATGTCAAGTCAAGGTGCCATGTGTATATTTGAACAGAATGACACAAATTCTAACAAAAGGGAAACCTGGCTCTAGGTGTAGTGAGATTTTAGCATTTGCTTTCAGATTTTGGATAGATGCTGGTTGAGCTAAAGAAACAGTCCAAAATTTTCTGATCGTCACAAATTTCCACCCAATCCTCTTTCTTAAAATAAGTAAATGAGAAAAGCCAGCCAAGAGTTTACTTGTGTCCGTGAATGGCTACAGCCCTTCACCTTTTTCCACCAGGGCAGTGGTAACTTGAGCAGATCTTGTGGTTTTTCTGCAAGTCCTGCAAAGTTTGATGTGGTCCCTTCTGCAACCACATATAGGTACCAAGATCACAACTTTCACTGACAACAGAAACCAAAAGTCTAGTCCTCATGGTGAAGAAATCAAAAATATGATTAACGTATACCCAAAGAGAGAGCAATTAAAGAACCCAACCCTGAGCCAAAGTGTGGGATTAAAAATTAGTAAATTATAATTTTTAAGCTAGGCTGTGATATTAGCAATTTTTATTAGGATGGTGACATACTGAAACAAGAGGGTTGCAGAGCTCTGGGGAGCTTTTCTCTGCAGACATGGCAGATAGAAATCTATTTCTTTTAAGTGAACGCTTTCATTTTTATTCAGTCTCGTGTCTCCTGGAGCAAAGTCCTTTAAGAAAAACACTAACATATTATTCAGCAATCGTTGTTGCTCATTGAGGATCCTTTCATTCCCCCACCCCCCCGCCAAATTAGTCTTGCCCATCTCCTTTGTGTTCAGTCAGAATTACTGAGCTGCACTTGTTACAAGAAGTCAGCTGAGTCCTCAGCTCCTACTTCAGGTAAGCAGAGTGCTGAGTCCTTATTTTGGGCTATACCTACCTTTGCCCTGGGATAAGGGCAACAAAAGTAGTTTGATGTCTGTGTTAGAGCCCTTCTTCTTAGTTCACAGAATCATAGAATTAGCCGGGTTGGAAAGGACCTCCGAGATCATCAAGTCCAACCCTTGATCCACTACCACCGTGATTACTAGATCATGACATTAAGTGCCACATCCAGTCTCAATGTGTTTTATACTCCAACTGCAGGGTGGAACAGTTGTTTTCAAATGAGCATGTCTTGAGTTTTTTGCTGCAGTCAGCTGCAAACATTTCATTCAGAAAATGACTGTCCTCACTGAGTTGTGTAAGGTGTGTAGTTCCAGCCAGAACCAGGAACTGAAACTCTTTAGTTTGTAGGAGTATGTTTTATTATTGAGACGTAAGGTGCACACCATATACTTCAGCAGAGCTAAGCAGCCTGTGTGCTGGGGAAACACTTCCAGCACTAAACCTGAGCTGAATAAATTCCTGTTTCCTGTAGCTGGGGAATATCTGTATGTCACTGATGAATTCTGCCAGCTCACGTGTTGAAGTTCTTGCATTTAATATTGAGATTTAATTTTCGGAGGGATTTACTAAGTCACTGCTATTATAGGTGGGGAAAGACATAAGTAAACAGAGACTAATTGATTCAGAGAACTCAGCTCCTTGCTTGGAAGAAGAGTGTCTGGATGGGATCCTATAATGGATGTCTGAGTGTCAGGGTAAAATATTGATGATCATTTCTATGGTTCAGGTCACTGGAGTAAATGAAATTCTATCTTAGAGAAGAAAATGGATTTGCATTAATTCCTGTTTGGGATGCACAACTAATAAGAGAACTATTTATCAGGAAATATAACATTGTGTCTCTGTTATTTATTGTAACGTTTTGTGTATTCAGTTTCTACAGTATTTTACTTGGGATCTTTTAGAGAACTAGAAAATTGCTTTCATAAATGCACAAGAATAAGCAAACAATGAAGAAAAGCCACCCCTCATCTAATCTCATCTAGTACCTAATTTAAAGTGGCAAAATACCAGGAATTCAGAATTAGTAACGCTTCAGAACTAATACTGACTTGTTAGAGATTCGTGATGTTAGAGCATCCTAATGTATTACATAGACATGAACTGGAATTTCAGAGTCTACTTGTAAGTAATTCCAACTTGTCTATCTATATATCTTTGGTTTTGAGATAGGAAAAGCAAAAAAGTGAGGCTCTTTTGATATGAATGCATAGAAAAATAGTTAAGTTTATTTCCTTTTAAAAGCATTTAACATTTCATGCCTCCTGCCCGCCCAGCTGCGACTCTTTAAAAGTAAATGTTTTCAAGAACTGACCAAAATATTTTTGGCATAGGGTTTGGGGTTTTTTTTTCATCTTTTTTTTCTCAGAAAATGCTGATGGGCCAAACTCAGAACTGTTAAGTTTGGATGAATTTTTCATTTTATGGAACATTCAAAAACATTTTAAAACTGGAGCAGGATGGCCCTGCATGTTCAAAATAAAAAAAATGGTTATATTTATAATTTATAAATTTATTTTTATAAAATAAGGTAATTATTATACAAAAAATAAAAATAAAAGGCAAAATCAAGCAATATTTTGGTACTATTAAAAATATATTATTCTCCCAGAACACTGCAGGTAAAATCTTTTTCTCTGAACATTTTAGAATCAATGTCATTTGCTGCTTAACCTATGTGGAAAATAAAAGGTCTTGGTCCCCAGAATTAGAAATAACAAAGACTCAGTCCACTGGGACTCCAGTTTTGCCATTGATTTTTAAGTGGGCAACAGACTTGGACCACTGTGAGGGGTGGCCTCATGAAGCTTGTGACAATTATAATAAGTATGAGATAATGATAGATGAATATGGAAACATACAGACGGCAGCTGGTGGTCCATGAAAGATGCAGGGAGACACATACAATTTGTTGTATTGGTTAAGACAGGTTTATTGTCCATTGTCCACTGTGTGGAGTGTATTGTGAGTGTCTGGTTTCTGTGCATTCCTTCCCTGAATAATACTTGGACTTGCTCTGCTAGCAATAGCTTATTATTTTAGTATGTATCTCATTTGCTATGCATTTCTGTCATTCAGTTTTAGGCCATACTGCATTTCCTCCACTGAAAAATGAACCTTTCTTCCCAGCCTTTCTTCTCCCCTTCTTGAAATGAAACAGCCATTAGTGTTTTTCAAGAGTACCTGAGTACCGCATATGTTGGTTTTCCATGGGTTTGAAATGGATTGCCGTGGGTTTGCTCATTAGTGTGATGAGCATGAGAAGATGCTGTCCTGGGACATGTGCTGTGTGTCCTGGCAGTACAGGGATAGCACAGGTTGGAAAACTTGACATGGGATCCTTTTTAATGAAAGTTATTGTGTGGATAATATTGGATACCAAAACCTATCCTCTTTGCCAGCTGGTCCAGGTTGGTACCCCCTGATACCAGAGCTCCTCAGCATCACTCCTGCCAGCCTACTTTTAAATGTGAGGGATATTTTGGGGCCATTGGTTTTCACTTTGTACTTAAGTGTTTGCTTGAGAACCTCAGCGGCCATTTTGCCACCAGCGGCTCATTTCAGACACAGGACCTGGTATTGATTAGAATTGATTAACATTTTTATAGTTCTTCTTAGTATAGAGCTGCGTGCCTTGCACCCACTTAACAGCTGGTAATTTACATCCTAGAAGGGTAAAATGTCTCATCTTGAGTAATCAAAGGACTGACAGTGGCTGTTCTGCTAATGTGCTATGGTGGTAATGTGCTAAGGGTCCTGAAGGTGGAGGTCTGTGCAAAGTGCAGAGTCCAGTGCCCCTGCCCTGAAGGTCTCAGGAGACCTTGCAAGGCAGAGAGGAGGAATGGAGGCACATTTATTTCTTCTTTTATTTGTATTTCTGATCTCTGCATAGAAAATAAACACTTTGAGGAAGGAAAGTAGAAAATGTGAGGTGCATACATTGAAATCCTTCAAGCTTTACTTGTACTTGCCTTTGTTTCATCGTGCGTATTCAAGATCACTTGAAAGATTTTTAGTTTTCTTGCACTCAATTTCTTTATCCAAAAAATATTGGAAATGTCCTGTCTTTTCTCCCCTCTTTGGAATCCTTCAGGGGACTTAGATGTGACTAGCTAGTGGTTTTTATTTCCCTTAATCGAAAGCTTGGAAAGTTTTGATCCTTAATAAGCATATCTTTTCTTCCAGCTATTTATATGGTATCCATACAAAATAGATGTTAACATTGCTGAAAAACAGTTTTAACCTACTGATGAAAATAATTTCTTTCCCTCAAGCAGAGGTCACTTATGGTTGCTCTCATTCTCCTTGTTCCCCACTCATCAAGAGGGTCTTTCAAATAAATACTGCAGACGAGGACTGAATTTAAAGAAAATGTGGCAGCCCGCTCATTCAGCTCTCTCTGTACGTTATAAAGAAGCAAAGAAACCTACAGACTAGATTTAATCAAGTACTCCATGTGCCTTGGTTTGCCCAGGCATGTCCTCTACTACTTTGTTATTCAGAGCACCTCGAATGCTCACAGCTGGTCTTACATGGCCTTAGTTTCTAGAAAGCGACTGCCACCCCAGGTCTCAAGAGTGGCTGCACATGTGATGTGGGCACAGGTGCCTGTACATCCATCCTGGTTTTCTGAGTGGCTGCTACCATTCCATAACAGTTCAGATTCTGTATCACCGTTAGTCAAAACTGATCAAATGCCCATTCTCCCTGCTCCAACTCTGCTGCCTCCAGGGGCTGTGAGCCCAGGTCACAAAGGGCATGCTTCCATCTCCATCTCAGATGTTTCTCTTCCCTTTCCAAGGCAGCTGCTCCATCTCAGAGGAGCAGCTATTGCAGGCTCCTCAGCCAGGCTCATAGCTGCCCTCTTATTTATCAGTCTCCCAGCTACTTGAGCTAGTAAGTATCCCACCACTGATTGCTGTTTCTGAACCACCACACTGTGTTCCTTAATAAGAATATTTTTAAAGTACTTTGCACTTAGGTGACATGTAAGTTTATCTAGTATTATTTGTTGGGTTTGGATGAATTATGGCATGTTATATTTAACTCTTCTTCATATAGGGTGTTGCAATATCATTACCAAAATTCACAAATGCTACCTGCTGTTTGACTGGGCAGTAATGGAAGTGATGTAGTGAGTCTGAACTTGATGGCAACCAGGAAATCATGAAATGATGCTCATATTAAAGGACCTGCAAATTTATCTGGGAAGCGTCTTTCCAGGGGAATGAGCTAGCTGCACATTCAGTGAAATTGGCCTTGGGTTTGGGGATATGTAGAGGTCGTAGTAAGATTCAAATGCATTTATATTGGTAATTCAGAATGCAATTATTTCCAATATCACATATTCCACTTAGTACTGCCTTTGGAAGTAAATAGAGGGAAAAATTAGCCTAGGGGCATGCCCAAATTTCCTTAGAGAATCACACTACTCATTTTGCACAGATGTCTGTGTGTTTTGTATGTGTGCATGTGTAATCCAGTACTTGCAGAGCCAGTCAGCCAGCTATTATTCTCTGGAAAAGGCAGAAGCTAAAATCTGCTGTGGATCTGTGCTGGTTCTTTTTTGACTGAGTGACTACTATCTAGGTTAATATATTTTACATTCCCTTTTATTATAACTATGTCTATTATAAAGGATATAGGAGGCAACAACAATAGGTAAGATTGCAAAATAGTTTTTGTTACACAGTTTCCTGGATTCAGATGGCCAGAACTTAGTGAAACATCTGCCTTTCTGGATAAGAAATCCTAAACATGGCCTATGTCCAAAGATGAAAATCTGATTTTAGAAGTTTTACAGATCCACTTAACAACATTTTTGAGGGAAAGTGGAAATGTTTGCATCTAAAGTAATTTTCAAATACTTCCTTGGGAAGGTGGAAATTATGAAACTTTAAACCTGATGGCCTGAGCAGGCTCGCACAGCAGGGGGTTTTGTGTGCTGCAGATTTTGGGGATTTTTTGTGAATGATAATTTGAAAATCAGCCGATGTTTGTACACAGCACAAATCCCATGAGCCCTGCTGTCAATCTCCATGTGAATCAGGTATGCATGAAAAGTCAGTCAGGTTTTATAATTAGCCAACTGATCCAGTGCACTACTTCAAGCTGTCTCAGAAAACTTTCCAAGCATTTCAGGGAATGCAAGGTCATGGCAAACCAACCTTTTTCTTGCAGCAGCTCAAGCCCATGTGTACCCTGTTGGCTGGAGGGGATCGATGTCCTCAAAGTAAATAAACTTAGCTCCATATAGGGAGTTCAGAAGAACCTTTGAAGATTGGTGCCTTGTCATCTCAGTGGAGATGTCAGAGCCCTGGGTACTTTCTGTGGAAAAGTCTCCAAGCAGGCGTGCTCAAGCCTGCTGACACTGCAGGCGCTTGAACAAATCCATGTAACCATGCTGCAGGGAAACTCTATTAAAGTTGCATAGTGGAGCACTCAAAGCCAAATACATGCCAAGAATAAGATTAGAGTTTTACTTCCCCCCATTCCCTTACTGCCCTGCATTCATTCTGTTACTTTGCAGTTGCCTCACCTTTTGGTTTTTTTTTCTCTGGGAAGGCACAATCAGATTGGAGGAGAGTGCCCAGGGCAAGCAGAGATGCCACTCATGCAAGTAAGCACTCTGCAAGAAGCTATGATGTCCCTGAGGACTGCCTTTGGGATGCACGTGGAGTGGTGCCCTCACTTATCGAGCAGCATGATGGGAAGCTGAGTGCTACAGGTTGATTTTAAGGAGGAAGGAGCAGGTGGAGCTGCTGCATCTTCCCAGAGAGAGCAAAGACTGCTGGTCTGAGTGCAGACCCTTAATGCAGTTGCTGCTTTTTTGGGAACAGGGACTAAGAGGAGGTCTGCGTGGGCAGTTGAGGGCTGGCAGTGTTATCAGATGTAAATCTGAAAGAGACATGTAGCAGTAGGGCTCAAACCAGACTGATTTTTTGCTGGGAAGGTGCAGCACACGCTGGTTGCTGGAGGAGGTTAATCAAAATTAATTGGTTGTGTGGATTAGGGGTGCCCTTGCCTGTGCCGGCAGAGTTTTGTCTGCAACAGTCTGAGGACTGTGGTGAAGGGCAGGATGGATGCTGGTGGGGATGGAGCATGGAGAGCATGTCTTTTCCTGACCATCAGCCTTGTCACCTCTGCCCTGTCCCCAGAGCTGGTGTGCATGTCATGGGCCTGGGCCAAGAGACTGCCTCACACCACAGTCCTCAGACTTTTGCAGACTAAACTCTGCTGGCACAAGCAAGGGCAACCCCTACTCCCACCTTGCTCCAGGAGCAGCGGCTAAAGTAATGAAGATCACATCAGCTTTGTATCTTCCTTTAACAAGGTGTGTGTGCTGCCATTCTGGATCAAATGAGGGGGAATTGCTACGGAGAAGCACCCCAGTGCAGGTGGCTGCTGACACTGTTGAATACTTTAAGCAGTGCCTGCTTTTTGCACCAATATCAACAACTGTACTGCTAAAAACAAGAAGTTAAATTCTGCAGACATATTTTCAGAGTGTTTCATATCACACAGATCTGTATGGGATACCGAATATTGGCTCCAGCGGAATTTATCCTCCGCATTGCATAGACATTGAGTTTCCTTTAGGAAGCCCTCGCTGGAGGAAGAGGCATTGCTTACTTTTAATGAGGCCAGTTAGCCTGAAGCAATCCACCTGGCTACAGAAACAAGTTCTGTGTGATGCTGCTTTTGCTCTTTCCAAATATTTGGTGTAAAGTTGAAGCATTCTAGTGAGGCTATAGCCAAATGTTGACTGAAGTCTCTGGGTGTATAAACCAGAAGGAAGAAAAAAATAGATGGTTTTTGCCTTTCTTTGAAGAATTTATGTCCTTGTTTTAAAAAGAACATCAAAAACTGAAAAAGGTGCAGGAAGGAACCATGGAAAAAAGAAAACATGGTGACAGGCACTGAACACCTCAAAGAAAGCCTGAGAGATGACTTGATGTCATATATAAACTTGGCCATAAAGGGATAATGACAGTAAAGGACTAGCGAAGAAAGGATTGTCAAGGACTAATAGTTGAAAGCTGATACCATTGAAATTCCAGCTGGAAGTAAGTCATCACTTCGATGGCCCAGTAAAAGAGCTAATGAATGAAATTTAATAACTCATCATATACAGAGGTCAGACCAGATAATTGGTTCATTCCTGTGGGCTTAAATTCTGTGAATCCAAAAACTGATATACCTTCTGCAATTTCATCAAGGAAAAAATATGTATGAACTAGCAGACACATTTCCTCAACTCTGAACCAATTTGAAAATGTTTTCTACAATCTAAAATGCAGTTTCAGAGTGTTAGAAGTTCAGAGACATTTTACCTTCATGTTTTGGTAAAGTTACTCTGAGATCAATTATCTCTGAATTATTACTGTGTACGATTTGGCAAGTGTGCATAATTTTAAATAAATTTAAGAAAATATTTGGAAAATAATATGAACGAAGGATCCATTAAAAAATAATGTTTCTGAACTGAACAGTATATTTATCCTTTGGGAAATTAAACAAAGTATTTTGCTTTCAGACTGGTATAAATTAAGAATAATTAAATTAAAGTCAACAGAGTGACATTTGTCATATTGGATGTAAGCAAGTTTACATTGCAGTCCACCAACAAGGAACATTGTAAAATGTGCTCCTTGTGGGTTTTCTGGTTTCATCTGTTTATTAAGACTGCTTAAATTATTCGTAGTGTATAATTTATCTGATAAATTGGAATCCTTTTTCTCTCAGTGAAATATTTGCAGGCTGCCTCCAAATGCTGGAAGTTAAGTATTTTCAGTCACTAGGTGTTTGTGGAGTTTACTTTTACCATCTGCGTTTTGCTACCTGTGGGCTGGTAGCCAGTGGGTCGTGTTCATTGTATGTCACTGTCCCAGGTTGGCTGAGGCACTGCCATCTTTCAAGCAGGATGAATATACGCATACAGTGAATGGAAATGAAGCAGCAAGGAGTAGAGTCCTCCATGTTGGTGCATGCAAGACCTGTGAGGCCAGCTCTGCCTCAGCCCCTGCAGCTGGACAGTTCCTGGATTGGACCAGTGCCTCCTACCTGTTTTCTGTCCCCTTCACCCCCAGCAAAACTGGCTTGTCCCCTCTGGAGCCCTTACCTTGCAGTATCCAGCATGTGGAGTCACGGTTACACTGGAGCATGAGCTTTGCTGCCTTTGCCCTGTGGGTGCCTGTTCCTCAGCACCCTGAGCTCACGCAAGATCATGAATGATCTTTTTCTTATGTGTATATATCTACATGCATATATTCCTATCCACGTGTGCATCCATATGCACACTTATATATTCATAAGGAGTAATTGATAACCAAAGTCTGGGGAGTGGTGGAAAAGCCTCTGCCACATGGCTGTCCTGATAAATGTTCCTCCTGTGTGAGGTGTAGAAAATGTGCAGGAAGAACATGCATTCATTGGTATGTACACAGGGAATTCACATTTCTGGTGTGTTTGAATTGGTGTTTTGATAAAAAAGTGGTTTTAACTGTTTAAAATGATTACATTGAAGCGCTGCTCTTCATGTTTCCCTTGCATTAGCCTCTCTCAAGCAGTTCTTAGAATAGCCTCAGACTTGGAATGTCTGAATTTAATTACTGTTAACACTAGAGATATTTAGTTCCATTTGAGGGACAAAAGCCTAGAAACTTTCAGGAGCAGAGGTAGATTATAAAGATAGCAACATTGAGAAGTTTTTTAGCTGGTCTGTAGTAATTAAGCTTATTTCCATAGTAACATTATCAGTTCAGCTCCAGAATTTAGAGATTTTTGTGTGCTTGGTAATTAGAACTAATATCCTAATTTTAGCAGAGATATTACGTTTGTATTTGGCAAGAGTCTTGTAACTAAGCAAACTGATTGAAGAGTGAAATAATGTTGCATTTTTCTTGATATGTCTTTCTTGGATCACTTCAGACTGCTTAACTAACTGAACGCAAATCACTGCAGTCTACTTTCTCAGTACATAAGACTGAATCTACCATTCAGGAGAATATATATGTTTATACACACGCGCACACACACACACATACCTATATATATATATAAAATATACTTACAATTATGAAAGGTTGCCTATCTGTGCTGTCCTTGGCGAAACACAATGGCAGAGCCAAAGCACAGCAATTCAGAATACCCATACTGTTCTCATCTAAATTGCTCCAATATAACATGTCAGTGGGCTCTCTCTGTCATGACCGTTTTGCGTGGTTTGCCACTTAGCCTAGGAAGGAGAGGGTATCCTGTTTGCTCACAAACAAGCCACAGAGTCATGCATTGGGAACTGCAGGGAAGTGAGTCCCCCATCCCATCTTGGTCTCACTTCTCACCTGCTTTTTTTGGCTTCCCTGGGACTTCCAGTTAATCTCTCCAGAGGCCAACCTGTGTTTTCCATGAGCCATTTTTCTAAACTTCCTCATGAATAAACACCTGATGAGATGCACAGCAAATATGGAGAGTGTTGGCAGTGCACAGGGGCATGTTTGTATACCCCACAATAGTTTCCAAATGCTGGCATGTAGCACTCAAGGGCTGGGGAGGAAGGGTGCCTACCCTTCATTTCCCCACTGCCATTTCTGTAGAGCTGAGGACTGAGATCTTTTCCAGGGCAGACCAAAAGTCACCCTTTTAATAACAAAACAGGAGGACTACAGGAAAGCTGTGGCATCAGACTGCCATGTTTCCACTGAATTTGGTGGAATGACTTCAGTGTATCCCATTTAACCCTATATGACCAGACTCTGCCTATTTCTTACAACCAGCCTGGCAGTGTATACAATTTCATAATTATATAGGTTCGCATTATAAGTTAATACACAAGTTTTCTACTCACTGATGTTTTCTGTGAAAAGAATTATGAAAAACCAAGCAGCCTCCATGGGAGAACTTGGGTTTATGTGAGTTTGTGTCCTACATCCCCTAACCCCTCTCAACTCCTGCAGCATGCCATGTTTGATCTATGTTCCTAGCCTGCTGGGCAAACAACAGCCCAGGCTGTGGCTGATGTGGGTTAGGGGTGTAGACAATGGGCTGTTGCTTCCTAGGCTGGGAAAAATACTCCTATCTTCTGTACCCAGCCTCTAATTTGCACAGAACCTGTCAGGACTTCTGCCTCTGAGACCTCTTTCTTCCCTGACCACAGCTGTCAAATTTGTTCAAAATTGGCCAACAGATTCAAAGGTGGCTAAGGAAGGATTGACAAATATATATGTGGAGGTTTGACCCCAAAAATCCAATTTCCAATCTCCTCCACAATTTGCGTCAATGCAGAAGAGAAGCTTTCAGAGGGACACAACTCAGCATGGGGGAATTATATCAAAATTTATTACTAATACAATAAGTACTATCGAAACTAAAAAGCAAATAAATATACAGTATTAATATAATCTCTACCACCCCTGGGGGTCCTCCCACATCAGTTCAGAAGAAAAACCCTCCAGGGCAATAGTTAAAGTCTCTCTCTCTCATTGGGGTATCAGGGAAGGGGTCTTTTACACCCCCACCAGCTTCTGCTGAGGTCTCCTCCTGGACTGCAAAGAAACACTTGCTTTACCAGGTCTTCATCATGAGGTACAGGGAGTCAGCTTTGAGTCCTTTCCCCCTGGTTTGTGACGTTTCATTCTTTCTCTCCAGGTTGCAGGGTTTCTGGGTCTTGCTCAGTCTTTAATATACCCCAAATAGTTTTCACCAAAAGTCCTTACCCAGAAAAAGCCTGCTTGGTTTGGCCTCTCTCTGTTCTGGCTGCTGCATCAGCTCGGCTTCCATGTGTCACAGGGAGGCATTCCTCCCCCTGCATTCCTCCTTTGGTTTTTGGCTACTCTCGCCCAAATCTTGTGTAGAGCCTCCTCCGAGCCCTTCGACCCGTCTCTTCAGACTGAGCAACCTTCAGTCTCAGCTCAAGGTTGCTACCTCCCCACCATTATGGTGGGGGGAGAAGGTAGCAGCAAGACTGCTTCAGTCTCTCTCCTCTGCCTGGAATTCTTCCGGCTCTGTATGATTGCAGCTGCTTCTCTGGCTCTGGACCACCCCTCGACCTGTCTCTGGCTCAGCTCCAAATGCTGTGCCTGCCTGCTGGGGGGGCTAGCTCCAACCCCCTGGCTGGCCTCTCGAGTGCATGCCACCGCCTCTCCTGGGCAGTGAGGGAAGAAAAGCCCCCTAGCCTTTGGCCACAAGCACCCGGTTCAGTTTCAATACTGTCCCAGGCTCCCCCCAGCTGGGCCTGGGGGGCGGAAAGAGGGCCTGGCCCCCCACAAGGGGCCTGCAGACCTCTCTCCTCTCCCCTCATGGCTCTGAACCTCTCTCTCACACACTGCCAACAACTTCCTTCTGGCTGTTGTAATATGCTAAATTCGCAGGGGCGAAATACAGCTCCGATTGGTCCCTGATCAGAAACTCACCTGGGACTAACCACTTCCAGCCCCCTCCGGGCAGGGGGTGGCTGGCTCAAACCACCACAACTGTGATCATGTAATGCTCAATTTCCTTAGAAGCAAGGCTAAAAAGTATGCAATGTTTTGACAATAAATCCCTGTGTCTAGGCAGAGCTCATAAAGACCTGTTAGATCACCTACCTACTGGGTCAACATGGTTTGTGGTTTTTTTTTAAAAGATTGTATTTTCCCTATAGTCAATTTATTTTTTCAATTCACCCTTTAAAATAAGGCTAAAGTTGCAAATACACCACTTTTGAGTGGCACAGCAGGCACAGCATATTCAGGGGATATATGATGGAAAATAGCATTAGAAGACTTGTTCCTGTTGCTAAGGAGTTCTGAAGGTAAGAGAACAGTTAATGTATTCATAACAGACTTATACTCAAAGATTTGTAAATAATTTATGATTTTCCGTGAGAGGGAAGCCAACTACCATAAAGCTTGGGCCCAAGTAGAAAATAATTTTGTAGCAGCAAAGGACTTCGGATTTTGCAGATGCAGCAATTCAGCTATAATCCCTCTGGCAGGGAAAAACCCCCCAAAACTATTTAGTCAACTTACCATAGAATATCTATGGACTTATAATTTAGTCTTTATGGCCTCCTGGGGTTCTATCACAATTTGGCATCTACTTTTCCCTGAGGAAAATGAAACTCCTTGCAGAATGACCCGTATTTTGCCAACTTGTATTTATCTGCAAAAAATACTATTATAAATCTAAATTAAAGACAGCAGAGAAATACACTGTTGGCATATGACACCCCCACCCCCCCTTGGTGATGGATTGGTGTGTAAATTGGCAGATAGTAACTATTCTTAGGAAATACTAGTGAAATAGGCAGACATACTTCGCATGTGAATCATGGTGGCCTTTGGGAGTCTGGAACATTGATTTCTTTTGCCATGGATTTAAATAACTGAACTACTGTTAAAGTGGGAAAAATTCCATGCAAATGTTTTTTTGGTAAGATTGCAAGTAAAAATCACAATGGCTGCTCAACAGACAGCACTGGCAAAGGGGGCAGCTTACAGACTGGATTCAAAGGAATTGCCTTTGTTCCCAGTTAAGCTTTTTTTATGAAGGTAAAATAAAAGTGTGAGCAATGCACTGCTGTAATCAAGATCTATTCCAAAGTCTGAGTAATGATGACAGCCTTTCTAGTTACAGTGAAGCAACGTTGCTTATGCTCTACAAGAGTAAAATGACTGGAGCGTGTCCAAAGAAGAGTGAAGAAGCTGGTGAAGGGTCTGGAGCACAAAGTCTTATGAGGAGCAGCTGAGGGAGCTGGCGTTGTTTAGCATGGAGAAAAGGAGGCTCATGGGGGGACCTTATTACTCTCTACAACTTCCTGAAATGAGGTTGTAGCCAGGTGGGGGTCGGCCTCTTCTCCCAAGTAACAAATGACAGGACAAGAGGAAATGGCCTCAAGTTGTACTAGAAGAGGTTTAGATTGAAAATCAGGCTAAGTTCCTTTCTGAAAAGGGTTGTCAAGCATTGGAAAAGTCTGCCCAGGAAAGTGGTGGAGTCACCATCTCTGGAGATACTTAAAAAACGTGTAATGTGCCACTTGGGGATGTGGTTTAGTGGTGGACATGGCAATTCTGGGTTAATCGTTGGACTCAATGACCTTAAAGGTCTTTTCCAACCCAAATGATTCTATGATCCCTTTGACTGGCTCAAACAAGACAATTTTGTCTCTAAGAAGGGAAAGGGACAGAAGGTGGTCATGTGATAAGAAGTGCTGGTTGCCTTTTCCGTTGTTAGTAAGCAGCTCTCTGGTCAATTCAACCAAGCTGTCTTCACTTGGGAAAGTTTTCCTGTTTGCTGAGAGCCCCACTCTTGAAGGAGGTGGAAGGTTTGAAGCCCCTTGCTAACAGCCAAACTATGGTCTTTCTTTAAAACTCATTTTGGGGTTTTGGAAACATGTATTCCTGAATATTGCATTGATCTACAGCTCTTGTGAGACTGGATAATGTTACTCATAGTCTTTAATGGCAGAAGAAGTTTAGTTCTTTTACTTACTTTCACTAGTTTTTGTTTTCAGTTTTCATAGTTGAGAGAGAGGCCTTTGAATTTATTCCTTTGGGGTTTTTCTTAAAATCATTTCGATTTTGAAGACAGTGATTGAGTTAACAGGTGGAGATACATCTTCGCAAGGTGTGTTTCAATGTTCCTTGGCTTCAGGAAGGGGGTCAGTATAGAGAATAAGGAGATTTCCTCCCACTGACCTCACATTTTTGTAAGGTTTCATTTATTTTATTTATAGGATTATGACAAAATAAATTAATTTTAGGGATTTGTTTGGTCCTCTATTCAGTGAAAAACTGAGATCTAGAAGAGGTGTCTATCACTTATAAAAGCCTAATTTGCAACCCTCAATTTCAGAAAGATTTTATGAACCATTTATGGGCATTTCTTGATTCAAAGCAAACAAGTAATTGCTGTTCTAAAAATTCTGCTTTCCTAGGAGACTGTATCCAAAGAACCTTTTTTCAAGTGCTGGTACCCTTAGCAGGAATCCATAACTTGCTGAAATGAAAGAACAGCTGGAAAAATATATATATTTATAGTTTCAGCTATTACAAAAGAAGTGGGTCAAAATGTGCCTTTTTGCCCATGAAACATAGTAATTTTTTTCCTTCATGATTAAGATAAATCATCTTGGCTATCTTACTGTGATAACTGTGTATTAGGATTGACATTTAGGTACAAACTGATGGGAATCTGGTCTGCTGCATACAAATGAGGAGGCCCTTGTGCAGAGGGCCTTGTGCAGAGGTGTGTCTTTGGCCTCTCTTCATGTGGTTCTTATGCCTCATGCATGAAAAATAGAATTGCAAAAGGGTTTTTTAAGGCTGCAATATGTTGTGGGATTTATTGCAACGAGTAACGAGAACTGCAAAGCCAAAGTGTGCTATCATATTTTGTCTGTAAAAAAGGGATTTCTGCAGCCTGCTGCAAAAGGTAAGTTAAGTAGTGTTTCTGAATTAATGGATAGTGTGTAGTAGTAAATAAGAAAAAGAAGAGTTAGCAGTGTATACTGTCTTTATTTTAGCCCTCCCTTTAAACTTCTTTCCTTCAAATTTTATATGTAGGACATCATAATCTGTAATGCAAAACCAAATAAGGTCTTCCCTCAGGAAAGCTTCCTATTTACTGGTGCAGAATGTGGGGATTACTTTTGTTTAAGAGACATTTTTTCCATTTTCTCTGCACTGTGATCCAGTGGACTGAGGAGTTAAATTCTCCTGTTAAATGGGAAAGGTGAAATGTTAGGGATAGTAAATGTATCTGGCCCGAAACAAAGGACTTATTGAGAACGATGAAGAGAATTTCTCTGAAGATTTAATGGAAGACTAGTGGCTGGCATTACCTTCTAGTGCCAGAAACAGGATGGTGAACCCCCGGATCAGAGTTAAAAGTGAAGAGGAGGTTGTCATCTAAAAAGAGAAGCTGCCCAGGAGGCCCCAAACCTGGGAGCACTTACACTGGTAGCCATGAATGCATATGAAAGCTCTACTTTAGGGTTTTTTCCTCCCCAAGTTCTTAGGTAAATCCTTTCATTTTGCAAAGCTGTCCTGCACTGGTGCAAGGGAACGTATCACTAGACACAACCAAGTCTGCTCACATGTAATCACACAGCAGGCAGAAGGGTTTGCAAATATCTGTTTCTGTCTTACAAGAGATCGGAGGCATCACCAGTGTGTATTGGTTGCATGACTGGAACAAAGGGAAACTCATTGGGATCTGCCGGAAGAGTGATATCAGGAAACCTGGATACCTGATAAAGATAGGGGTATGGTCTGATAAAGAACATTTAAACTTCGTAGCACATGACAGGTATGTTATGGCTTAAATACTGTGCTTCTGGTCACCCTGAATTGAATGTGTTGTTACATATTGTTGTTGAGAATTTACCTGATTCTGTTTATTTTAGCTTTTAATATCTCACATACAAGACTATTTGGCAGCTCGCTCTTTGCAGGTCATTGCTATATTGTTGACTTGTTGTCCACAATAAAGTGAAAGGGAGATAAATCGCAGTGTTGGTTCTGTGCTTTTCACTCTACATGATCTCTGAATGCTTGACATGACCATGACCCACTCCAGGCATCACTGAAATATGGACACTGAGCAAATGTGTAATGGTGTGCAGGTGCATTTGGGTGGATTGAGACTCCAAGGGAAAAACACCTCATAAGTTTGCAATTTCAGGAAGCCTTTAGCTAAGTAGTATGTTGGTAATTCTGTTAGTGTTTGTTCATGGAAGGAGAGCTTCTCACAACACATCTTAAAAGCTAAGGAAAGCATTTTCAGACCAACATAATACTCCCTTATGATCATTTAAATGACCACAAAAGATGGCTGTTCAGGTAACAGCTTGGCTGGTTTAGTTTAAAAGTATTATGCAAGAAAGTAGTTGGCGAACCTGGACTAGAGGACAAGGAGGTTTGTCTTCAGCTTATTAGAAATTGTGTGTTCAATATTGAAAACAAACATAACAGGTAAAACTCTAGTCATTGTTATGGTTATTGCTTCAGAGCAATCACACTGATATTAGTAAAATCAATAATGGAGATGGAAAGGAATATCTACTGCTCAGGTATACTTAAGTAAGACCTACATTGCTGTGAAATAATTTTGCTATACTTTTCAAAAAAAAGTGGCAGTGCTTAGTAAAAGCAGTTAAATCACTTAGAGGAATTAAAATGCTGATAAGCTAATACTGATCCTTCTAATTATTGGATAAATTAGCATAAAAGAAATAAATAATGTATTCCTGGATTTACAAATAAAGGTAATTTTATTAGAATGGTAATTTCTTGATTGCCTTTTTTCTGAATGTTTAGGTGCGATTTTTTTTTTTACAGCTGGCAATAAAGAAGATACATAGAAATTAAACCACTTCTTAAAGAAAGTACGCTATACGGACGTTAATTGCTTGCTCTTTGATTCAATAGATATATTTACTTCCAAATAATTTATGAAGGCAAATGTATTCACCAAAGTTTTTAAAAGTTTGCCTATTTAGGCTCACATCACAATAGTATTTGGATTAGAAGTGTACCTACATTCCAGAATTCACGTATTTTCCAATAAAAATACATGAAGTCATGTTGATAATGCAGCATGCAAGAATAGTCTGTGAAAATATTTCACAGAAGAAATTATAGAGGTGATAATTTAATTTTTGTTTCCAATTTTGTTATTTTGGCTACTGCCTTTTTGTCTGCTTTGTTAGGTGGGTTTTGTAACGGCTGACCAAGAGTATGAGGAGGGATGCGCAGGGAGACAGAACGACATGTTGGCTTTGGTAGTCTAACTGTGAAAGTCTCATGAATTTCAGATGCTGTCAGACTTCAGCCATGTGCTGAAAGAGGGAGGGGAAGTAAAAATAGATGAATGCTATCAGACTTGCCATTAGGTTCAGAGGAGTCATTCTGAATTAATTTGAAATCTGTGCATTGATCAGTCGTTGGTTTGGATGACTGGCATTGTGTTGTAAATAGCAGTAAAAACTGCTGAGCATGTTGTCTAACCTTTCCTTGTAATGGCAGCATCAATCATTCCATGATTAACATTCTCATAGGCACTTTAATCTTCTGCTGTAGCATCTCTTCCAGTAAAAGAATGGATTAACTGCTGAGCACTGGAGGAAAAGAGTCTTCTCTGAAAGAGACTCCATGAAAGTCCATAGAAAAACATAATTTGTCATGTGTCACTTGGAATAATGAAGCACAGAGAGATACCTTCCTCATCCTGCAGAATCAATAGTTTTTTAAATATAAATGGAAATACATAACTGAGAATGAGGATCGTTTTTCCATTGAATACCTGTAACCAAATTATATAGTAACTTTGATTTATTAATGCCTTATTTTCTGGATTGGGAAAGATCAGTCTAATCACATTACACATTTCTCATTTTCACAGCCAAAATCTCATTCTTCTGGGATATCAGTCAAATGTGTGCCTCTTCTCACCCGTGTCTTGAGCATGAATAGTTAGTTATCTAGGAAGATTCAGGGACAGAATGTAGTAAAGAAATCCAATGTCAAATAACAAGATAAAGCAAGGAGAGAAAAAATTTTACCTGCATATTAAACTTCTATTTTTTAAATTTTCAGAACACCCTTTTGAAGAAGTAGTACAATGCTTGTACTATAAACAAATAAGTAAAGAAGACTGTGCGCAATACATAGCACTGTAAGGGGTTAGTTTATTTACTGTGCTTTCAGAATATTTTATGAGTATTTAACACTGTTTTTTCTCTCTACTGTCCTGGGAGAGGTTATACAATAATTTACATGGCCACTAGAATTTTCAAAGTATGTGTAATTCTCTCATCAAAACAATTCTGAGAAATTAGAAAGTGTTGTTTACCTACACTCTCCTCAGCACACACCACTTAAGCTGGCAACAGGTCACTGTCCCAAAAACTGCATCCATTCGTGTTTCAGAGTCAGTATCCCTATGAGCCGAAAATTTCATTTTCTTTGACTTCTAAGACCTGAGACTTCATCTTGCCATAAAAAGAGCTGCATCCATGCTTGAAAGCTGCTCACAGTGTGTTCAAATCTCACAGCCCCTCACAGGCCCAAAGCTTGTGCTGATGAACTGCAAGCTGCAACTCAGGCAATAAAATTAATAGAAAATCCTTAATGAGATAGTTCAAACATAATCTAGTCTGGTGCTTGTCAGAAAAAACTGAGCTGTCATTTTAATAGATATTCTATAAGTCAAAGAACTTCCCTATTAACTTAAAGTGAATTGTTATTTTTTCCCCATTTTGATATCTTTTCACGGCTTCTGATGAACAGAGAGCAAGAGCTTTCCCCAAGGAGTATCTTCAGCAGAAACCAAATAGTAAGTAATACAGTAGGCACTCAAGGTACATCTTGCAGACAGCTACTCTTTTCCACATAGTCTAATAGATGCCTCCAGAAATAACTCTCGCTTAAAACTGGAAAGTAGCATATGATTATCAGTTTATGTACAGCTCCATACTTTGTTTTTGGACTTGCACTGGTAGGGACAGAAATACATATTTTCCACAAACGTTTCTGTGTCCTCCACTCTTGGTCAGATGTACAAATTAAAAAAGACATTGCAAAATAAAAATATTTTCTAAATATCTGATCTAAGTGTTCTTATCCTCCATCAGCCAACCTGGTTTTAGATGCTTTGTTTTAGATATTTCATAAGAAAAAGCAGCCATATTGAAACTGAAACTAGGTGTCTGTTATAAACCGACTTCTAATCCCATACCTAACTTTCCAACAGGGAAGCCTTATCCTTTCGAAGATCATGTGCTGCATCTCAACACTGAATGAGGGATTTCTGGGAATGATAGGGAAAGAGACTGGGGTAAACTTGTGAAAGTTCACCTATTTCATAGGTGAAAGTCTCAGTTTGGGATGTTTGTTCTACTTCTGAAAGAGCTGGACTAGACATCCCATGTGTGCTTTTTCTTTGAGGACTTCCTTTGGGCTCTGAGTATTTTGTGGGAAATAATAGGTCACCTGCAGATATGTGCAATAGACTCATCACCTTAGATTGAGAGGGGAAATGATTAATTAGATTTTTTTTAAAATTTGATGGTAAAGGCTTGTTCTACTTTGTGATGACACTTTATGCAAATTATTTAGACCACTTGTATATTAATTAGAAGCTGTATATATTATCATATTTATTATATTTTTGACAATGTGTGTTCTGAATAATGCGAAAAGGGTAGTAACTTAGCAAATTGGTTGTGTACTAGAAGTTGGCAAGGTCACTGGGGAAATTCAGAGTTATTGGTAGGTGTCAGAAGTGTTCAGGGTTTTAGGGGAAAGGGATGCCCTTGTTTATAAAATATGCCAAAACTCCTGGTATGTAAGGACATAGTAGGCATGAAGCCTATTCCCTGATAGGGGTAAGGGTTGTAGTTTATAGGGGCACATCTTCTCACTTTTTCTGCCTGGCTGCTGGTTTCCAGCCATGATCAGACTCGGAGATTGGTAAAGAGATGATGCCTGGTACATCAGCAACTACACTACAGAAGTAGCATCCAGAAGTTCAATTTGAGGGTGGGTATAATACACAAGAGCTGTTTAATATAGCTTGATGCAGCATAATCCTTGTGTCCTGCTTGCGATATACTCTAGATGGGTGGACAACTAGAGGGGTGGAAAACTGGATGGTTTGTTGGGCGCACAGACTGGTAGTTAATGTTCACACTACCTGCAGATTATATATGAGTTGAATTCCTCAGAACTTTGTGTGGGGATATATCCTGTTTAGCACTTCTGTCAGTAATGTGGAGAAGGAGACACAATATCTCCCATCAACTTAGTGGATGACACAAAACTGGGGAGGAACAAGGGGATATGCTGGAGGGCAGATGTGTCCTTCAGAGGGACCTGGACAGGCTGGAGGACTGGGTCAACCTCATGAAATGGGAACCTCATGATATTAAATGAAGATAAATGCACACTCTGGTAGTGGTGATGGACTAATCCTCTGCATCAGTTCTATTGGGCCAGCAGTGTGCCCTGACAGCAAAGATGGGCAACAGCATCCCAGGCACTATAATGAGGAGCAAAGCCAGTAGACAGAGGGAAGAGATTATCCCCTCTACTCAGCATTTGTTAGGCTGCATCTAGTTACACTGAATCCAGTTTTGGGCCTTCCATTAGAGCAAAGATATCAACAGATTTTTGATACTTGAGGGAGTTAAACAGATGCCCCTGAGATGGTGAGGCCTAGAGCATTTCCCATGTGAGGAGAGGCTGATGGAACCGAGTTTGTTCAGCTTGGAGCACAGGCAGCTTTGCAGGGGGACTTGACAGCAGCCCCCAGTGCCTACAGTGTCACTAAGGGGATGGAGCTGGGCTTTTCATGGTGGTTCATGGCAGGTGGACAAGGGACAATAGACATAAAATGAAGCAAGAGTGTTTCAGGATGGATATAAGGAGAACAGGGCACTGTCCCATGAGCACAGTGAAACTTGTGCAGTCTACCTGTCCTCGGAGGTTTTCAGGACAAAACTCTGAGGAACCTGGTCCTGAATTCAATGTTGATTCTGGACTAGAGACTTCCTGAGATCCTCTCCAGCCTGAAAGGGTCAATAATTCTATGATAATGGGTCTTTAAATGAGCCAAAAAATGCTGAAGGTGGGATCCGTGCAGAAAAGGGAAGGAGGAAGTGAGTGCTTTTGTCTGCAAGAAAGCATGATTTTTTCACCTGCTATCTTTTTTTCTTTGTTGAAATTCAAATTCTATGTGAGGTTTTGCACATTTAGGAGATGATTGCTTTCCAGTTTTGATAATTACTTTATATACCAATTCTTCCAGTCATTAGACACAAATTGCAGTTCTTTGCAAACAGAAGATCTGTTTTATTGTCTGACCTGACTATTAATGAAGTATTTTGACAGTATCTGGGCTAATTCCCTGCTGTGTAAGCATATGTAGCATCTTTGAAGTGAATGGTACTACACGGAACTGTACCTGTGGTAAGTTTGGCCCATTTTTAGTAAAATAAAACAAATAGGTTTTGTGCTCATAAATTATTTGAATGTTCAGACAAGGAAATTTGCTTATAATTGCTGATGAGCAATTATAAGAAAATCTTTCCTCTGACACAAGAAATGTCAGATTTTTCCACGAAAGCTTTTCCTCTCCCAGATCTTCAAAGCTAAAATGTTGAACTGGAAGTCCATCTATTAAATAGGTACAACACAAATTGATGCACGATCTTGTATCAACTCCAGTGCTGTTAAAACACAAAAGTTATGCATCTCATCTGAGCATAGACTTTGGGAGAGTTGAGGCAAAGCGTGATGCATTGCCCTGTCTTGGAAGACCTGTCTTAGGTTGAATCCTCTGTGGACGTGGTTCCTGCTCTCTGTTCACTCTATGGAGAAAGTTAAGATGATTAGCTTGGACTATACACCTAAGTTTCAGGTGGCTAAAATTAGCTAAGTCCTACCCACAGCTACTACATTTATCTTCAGCTACTCTTTTTTCTCTTTTGTTTTTAATTTCATGTCTCTCCACTCACCCACTGTCTTCTGCAGTTTTTCCCTAAATCCATTGTACGTGTTATTTCCTTTAATTTAACTGTGTTCTCTGATGCTGGAATGGCAAATGGGATTCTACAATACTTCTGCTCCACTGTATTTGCTGAAACACTGATTTTCTTAAAGCAGTTAAGTGCTGAAAAAATCTATAGAGGTATATACAAGGCAGAAACAATAACATAAAAGCATCTTGCTAACTTATAAAGAAAGAGCCAATTGCAAGAGTTGCATGTCATTCAGTGAAAGGGAAACCTCTGGCTCCTAGTTGAAGACAAATCATAGCATGATTCTCTCACATCGTGTATTAGACATCTGCCCATCAAAGGTAGCCACAGCTCAACAAACTTCAAGAAGACAGAGCAAGATCTGCAGAAAATAGTGTGAATATCCCAACAAATAGCAGGGATTCTTTGTTCCTAGAAATGCCAGTGTTTTCTTGGATGACTCAGGCTCTAGGGAACGTTACTGGGAGCTCCCAGGGGCACTGTCAGGAGGTTCAGCAGCAACATCTCTTCCCTAGACCAGCCAACTAACCCTTCTTATCTCTGTGTGGCTTGTGCAAGAAGGATGTATCTGGCCAAGTCTGGTGTTACGGAGACCCCATAAAGAGAGAGGTCTCTGCCCCCTTTCAGATGTTGGAGGGGACTTTGGTGTCATATATAACCTCCCACTGGGCTGAGGCTCACTCTAGGAGTGTGTCCTCACCACGGCCTTCAGTGGGGGCTGCTTAGCTCCTCATGGAGGAGCTTTTGAACCCCCATGAATGACACATCAGGACTGAGCTGAAATGGAACTCAGGGCTGCCACTGTCTGAGTGTGAAGGAAAACTCGCACACCCAGTGGTATTTTTCATCAGCAGATCCATTGCAAGTGTCAAAAGACGTTATGAACCAATGGCCAAGTATTTCACACATGTAATGCAGTAGGACCCAAGCTCCAAGGCCAAAAATATTTAAGTATAAAGATAACTGATATTCGCAGAGATACCTTAAAATTTTTTCTCCTGGTGCATGTAATGTGATTTTTCCATCTGTTTGCCACATAGCTGAGGAATGCAAAAGCTAGAGTATGGTAAGATTATAATCAGATTCATTTATTTTTCAATTACTGCTGGGTATATTTTATTTCTGAGTCTGGGACTAGATCCAGAAATTTTAGCCCGATTGTGGATAATACAGGTTACAGTTTTTTCCTCAAAGTGTGGGACTGCTTATTTTTCCTAAGTTTGACATTATGTAATTGCAGTTATTGTAATTATAGGTATTCATTTTTTGTGATGAAATGTGGCTAGTGTAACAACATTCTTTAAAAAGCTGTCTCTGTTTTGGTGAGAAAGAAACATTTGGCAGTATCCCATTCTGCCATTTAATTGAGTCATGTGAAATATTTGAGCTGGGAGAAGAAAAAAAATTCTTAAGACCCAGAACATATGAACATATGTGTCATCATGGCCCAATTCTGGTATTAGTGCAAATGATTTGGATACTGTATTAGAGGTGCTGTAGTAAAATAGGAGAAAATCCAGGGAGGAATAAATTAGCACCGTGAGGGAGACATTAGAATTCAAGTAAGAACATCAGCTACCTGCCAATCATCTCAGTGAATGTGACTGAGACTCCATTATGGCAGACCAGTGGTAGGAGCTAGGAGATGTATGTGCTGCTGGATTTCTCTTCCCACAAAGGCACATCAACAGAGATCTCTGGAACTGAAACAAAAACCTTTCTTTTTCCTAAGTGTCAAAATGGGGATAGAGAAGAGACACAATTGCTAGGTTTAGATTTCCTTGTTAGAAAGAGTTCTTTTATGAGCCGGAATTGGTTTTTTATCTGTGCAAAGGTATGGATGCATATGAACCTCAGTGTAAACAAGCTGTCAGATTTCACTCCATTTAGTACCTGCAGTTCACTCCTTATTTCTTTGGACCTTGAACACCTGAGAAGGTAGGTTATAGACACTTACCTTCATGTAGCATGTGTTCTGTTTATAAATCTTAAATCTGCTTTTTCACCTATATCTAAAATCATAGATTGGGTATAGAAAGGCTGGTCAGCAGTGTTACATTAAGCAGTGAAGCATCCTAAGAGAGTCCAAATGAACTCTGTCTCTGGTATGCTTTTGTGTGTGCTTCCTTCAAGGATAATGATCTTTTGCTCCAGAAAACATTGAATTATTTGCCTCACTGATGCATTTTCCTGTTGTGATATACTGTAGGATACACTTTGACTTTTAGGTAGATAATTCTGTAAAAGATTATCTGCAAATAGTCTAAGAAGCATCTAGTAAAGGAGACCCTCTATGAAACTGTGGTATGAAACATCTGGAATAAACTGACATATGGGAGCTGGAATGTGGGTGTTTTGATAGCATAGGATTCTGCTTCTGCTAAGTGCTTTCTACATACATTTCATAAGCTGATACTATGAAGTATTTTATGATCTCCTTTATCTGTATATGCTTGCTATATGTTGTTTTTGCCTTACCCCAGGATAAGGCCTCAGGCCCAGTGCTGGAAGGAAAACCCTAAAAGCTCAGTACCTCCCAGCTCAGGCAGATACATCACTGCTGTATTACATCAGGCAGAAATGAGAAGGACTACTTTGTCTGGAGAGGAGATGTTGGTTTTGGACCTCCTCATGGTGCTCTGAGGAGATGCCAGTAATATTCCCTAAAGCCTGACTCGGTCAAGAAAACATTTCTGGTAAAAAGAAACCCCTGCTATTAGTTGGAATATTCCCACTATGTCCCCATTGCCTCTGCGCTTGGTTGAGTACTTCTGTCAGGCAGTCTTACACAGCCGCAGCCGCCATCCTGCCCTTTGCACCAACACGTTTTCTCTTTTCTAGTAAAACCTAGTAGTCAGTTCATCCCCATAGGAGGTCTCACCACTGGACTCTGCATTGCTTCTCTTATATTGATGGGGTTGTCTTATCAACGGCAAGAAGTTTAGGGCAGGGGCAAGATGTGATCTCTGTTCTGCACAGTGCAGTGCAGAATTCACATGGCCATAAAAATGTTTTATGATAATAATTTCCCTTCCCTTCCTTCAACATATTAACCTGTTTTTCTTTCACCAGCTGTACTTCATTTTGTTATTTGTTGCCCATTAGCACTGCTTCTAGAAAGGACTGACAAAACCATTACTGAAATTGTTCATCTAAAATTATAGAGGGTGTTCAAAGCACCTGCTGTTTTGTTGAAGTGCACAGTTCAGTAGATTTTCTACCCTCACATTGATTTTGGTTTGTATGCTAGGGACAGCAGCATGTGACAGCATAAGTGCCACTACTTGTACCAAGTGTAATCATCAGTGTGGCATGAAAAATGAAAATCAATTGAGAAAATGGGTAGCTTTGCTCCTGGATTTGATATTATGGAGATTTCTTGCTTGGTGTCATAGCACATGTGGAAATTTGGTTGGGGTGGCTCATTCAGTCCAGAATCACCTAAGTGTCTGTGCTCCCTGCTTCCTGGCACTGCCAACTTTTGAAGCATGGTACACAGGCAGTTTGGCCAGGACAAATATGATAAAAGAAGTTAAAGGACTGCCATTGCACCTCATTAGTGAGATGTAATTAGCCAATTGGGAGTCATGGGTCTGGAGAAACTTTCTGTCTGTTCTTACAGGAGAAGCAATATGTCATCCTGAGGGATTTCATTCTTCTGTTATTCTGTGAAGATGGTGCCTGTGATGTCTAATCAGCAGCAGGCGTTGCGGAGGGACAGAGCATGGTCAGAGCAGATTAAATCTTCATGGTTTCCAGCAGCTATAATAGCTTTCTTAGCTGCTAATATCTTGAGTGAAATGTGATTTTCTTTCTTTCTTTTTTTTTTTTAATATAACACTCATAAATTGGCCGTATTTTAACCCTAGAAGGACAAAAATAACATGCAAGGCACCAGTCATCCTCTGACAAACCATAAGTGGCAGAGGACAAGAACACTAAGGAAAGTGTCATAGTTGTCTCTTAAGTCCATTTTCCATAGTCTGATGCCTGAAATGCTTACCCTTTTACCATTAATATTTCCTAGAAAGATTCTGCCTGGAGGAGTCACCTCCTGCAGAAAAATTTGGCTTCTGCAGTCAAGGGGGCCAGGCCTGCACTCAGGGCAGGACCAAAGCTGGGGGTTTTGGTCATGCAATGGAGTGTACAACTTGTTGCACTCAGATCTTGTCTGGGGAGGGTGTCCAGTCTGCCAGCTGCCCTACTTCCAAGGAAGACCCTGGGACTTTCCTCAGCTGAGCCCTTGGATGCTGCTGGCTGGTGAAGCAGAGCTGTTAAACTGCTGGTGGTTAAACTGCCTGGTGAAGCAGAGCTGCTTCTCACACAGCTTAGCATTGCAAGAACTGAATCATTCTGAATTTGCTGTTCAGGTGGTTTTCCTTCTGGAGGCTCACTCAGCACAGAGAAGGAAAATTGGCTAATCAGTTTTACTTTTGTTTACTGCCACCCTCTCAAGTGGTATTTGACCTCTCCAACTTGTCTGTTATAAACATTGAGGTGAGGGACTACATTTATTTGTTTAGAGAAAGCCTTGACTCAAGTCTAATTAAAATCGTTTAAACATTTGTATTGCTCTTATGGAGTGTAAATTTAGATAAAGTTTTTTCAAGAGAGACTATCTTCTAACCAAAGCATCTGTCAGTGTTTGAACTTATAAAGGTATGTTCATATAGACAAATAAATATATGTTATCTACCTGTCACTTGTGATACTCAGTAGATGATAAAAATAAACTAGAATAAAAAGGAAAATAAATTGATAGAAAATGGAGAAGGTAGGTTGGCAGGTATATTACTGGTGAGCAGAGAAAATTGGAAGGCAGACTGAGAAGTGATGACATACCATTTGTTTTTTTCTGGACAGTCATTATTTCTGCAGAAAACATCTGCACTTCAAGGCTACTTTGCAGCAGCTCACCAGCAAGGGTGAATAACCCTAAATTGCTTCATCTTCAATGCATATTATACCTCATCCACATTTCAATTGATTCTGGCTCCTTCTGTTTTCAAGTTTAAATACAGTTCTGAGGTCACTGGCTAAAGTCCCATCTCCTCTGTGGACAGAACATGCCATAAAGTCAATGCGATGCTTGTGCCTGAAGTGGCCAGGACATACAATTCTGATTGGTGCAGCCTTGGCCCCACACAGGGCGTTTGGTGTGGTGGTACCAGAGTTTTGATCTGCGGCAGAAAGGGGATGCTGGAGGCTCAGCATACCAAGAGGTTGAACATAGCTATGTGTATGAGAAAGGTAACCTTATTCAAGAAAGATCACTGCTAGCACTTAGGAATGGCACCACCAAACACCAGCCTTTTCCCTTTTGAAGGCTAAGAGTTCAGTAAGTGGATAGGGGCTATTCCAGGGCAGCTGTCTTCAATGACAGAGAATAGTCCCAGAGAATGTTTGATTTGTATAAAAACTGATGTGCTTTATCACTGTATAAATGTTACCTCAGTGGGTTACTTTTATGACCCTGCAAAAAAGTACCTTGGGCCAAGTTCTTGGGAGTTGATGGTCCCTCAACCACAGACAGCAGCACTGGTGCTGCCAGTAATGAACCAGTTAGGAAGAGTCACTGTGGGAGCAGGCCAAAATGGAAGTAAAACAGAAGTTAATCTGCATAGTCAAGGTTGAAGATACAAAAAATGGGATCTCTTTCCATTAACTAAAAATATATGGAATATTTTACATGTGTATCAGAGCCGATCATCCTTGACTATGCCTTCTGTTCCCTACAGGAGAAATAACCAATTCTGAGGACACATTAATATATATATATGACTGGTTTAATTAGGATGAGATAACTCCTGCTTTTACTAAATTACTCTTTTAACCATTGTGGACAGAGGGAGTTTAGCCAACAACCTTGTGCGTATTTACCTCCATTGTAAATGTCTTGAGTTCAGATGAATCCAGCTCTGAAATATCTGTTGATTGTGATTTGTGACACCTAGCTTGGGAGTTCCTGAAAAGCTTCCCAGATCTCACTTCCACCCCTGTATACCTCAATATCTGTGGAAAATTCATCACACTATCTTTAGATGTTTACTTTTGGAGGTGCAAAGGTCTTGGCATGTTGAGCACAATAAAGGTTTTCTCGCCACCAGAGAACATTATGTAAGACATTATTTTTATTTGCTGTGTGAATTGATCTTTGTATGAAGGGTTACACTGGTGCAAATTGAGAGTCGCTGGTGTCAATTACATTTTGTCTGGATTTTCACTGGCTTAATGGAGATAACAATCAGGCCTCTTGGCTTCTAATCAAGTTTGATTTTACCCTGGCGAGTTGTTATAATCCCTTAAATGGCACCATGTGGTAAGAAATTAATTGTGTTATGAAAATTACTCAGCTTTTCAGTTGTACTAGTGTAGTGTGGTCTAATTGCCTAATTTTACCTGCTAAATAAAGAAAATATTCAGAATTCTCTATTGCACCACGTCTCCAGTAGGCATCAATAAATATTTGTAATACAAAATTTGTAATTTGTATAAAAGAATGACAAGTGGTTTTGGTCCAGGAAGTTTTGAATATGAAACTCAGAATAACTAGTCACTAGTAAGTACACTGTCTTAACAAATACCTTGTAGTTAAATTAAATTATCATATATAGTCTTTGATTGCAAACATCTAAATAGCATTAGATAAGGATAGAAGTGAAATAAGCAGTGAAATAACCCAAGATAATTTATACAGCTGATGTAAAAGCTATGCCTTGTTTTACTGTACTGCTGTCCCTTACCACTGTCTTTGCATTTTGCTCATTGCTTTAAATTAGGACTTCAGCTTTTGTGAACATTATTGGCATAATGAGTCTTTTGGGATATAAAAACATAGAAATAATAAGCACATGCTAAATAGTTGCTCTCATGGTGGTTAAAGGCAAGTTGAATTCCCCTCCATAAGGTGTTCCTTGAAATTTATATAAAAAGTGCAAAGGTCTGGTTAAAGTATTTCCTATATGTTTATGTGTATCTACGCACACATATATATATTTAGCACTTATGAACTTCTATCAACTTTAATTACTTAAGAGGACTATTGCATACTTAGAGGGAGGTCTTAATATTCTGGGAAAATGTTCAAAATTTTGGCTTTTGAAGATGAAGTTTCACTTTTACTTTTGATTGTATTCTTCAGGACAACTCAAAAGAATTACTAAAGTCTAAAATGAATCTTTTCAGAAGTTTAGTAAAACTTAAGAAGAAAATTAAGAATTGGAAAATATTTCTATCTTCCATCAGACTGGTTCCCAGGACCAAGCTCAGAGTTTTTGAGTTCAGTACCTGGAAATAATCCAGTTCATGAAATGAGATGTTTGAAAAATTGCTATTAATCAATTTATGAACTTCAAAATGAACTTCCATGATATACCTGAATGAGGATATTTGGAGCATAATTGAGAAGAGCTGAAATAACTTTTTTTTTCATCTTTTCACCTGTAAATATATACACAGTCTGGTTTTACTTTCCTATGAGTACATGGATGGCTTGAAAGAAATTCTGTTTTCCTGTCTGCTATACTTTGTGCACAAATGCTTGGGTTACAGTTCACTCATGTGTTTGCTTGGTCATCCTCTGGCCAAGGTGAGCAGGTATATTTTTGTCTGCTTTCCAAAGAAATACCAATACGAATCACTGAACGTTTGCTTTGTGCTTGGAGTACTCTCCACTGTGCAGAAATGCCTTGTAGCGCTGTCACTGAAATTGCTTGTGCAAGCCATGAAAGGTAACTGTGGCATTTAAAGACACCATGAAGTGAAAAAATTGCAACATCTTGGTTTCTAGAAAGCCACATCACCTTGCAAATGACCTGCCATACTTTTCACTCCACTGGTGTGTCACAACACACCACCATCCTGCAACGCTGAACTGCAGTAATGTGTGTAGATCGACTGCTGTACAGGATGTGTAAGGTATGCTTTCAGGATATGTGGTGTGGCTGAGAACAAGGTGAGCAACAAACATAAGCAAAAGCCAAAATTCTTTTGTGATTGTGTGTGTAATAATAAAAAAGACATGATTTGTTGCACTGGGGGAATTCTTGTGTGCAGATCTGGATGTACGCATTTTCCAAAGCAGTCAGAATTATTGGCATCACAGACTGTTTGCCCTTCTGGATAAGTTCACGCTTCATGAAATCTGCCAAAATGTAACATCAAAACAGTGGCATTTCATGGCTTTGGGATAATATTTTAAGACTTCTTATATCCTCTGAGGCCCAGTCTCTTCACAGAACTAGACCTGATGGTGGAATATTAGAATGAGTAGCAACTGATAACATTCGTCTCCAATATACTTCTTACACATTGATCAATTTATTATCTACTTGTGTTACTTTTCTTATTTTGTTTCCTTCCTTTTTTTTTCCCATGAGCAAAAATATGGCACTACTTTGGGATCATAAATTTATTATAATTGCTTTATTATGGTAGAAATTAAAAGAGCAGAACAGAGGGAAGGTGTTTCATATAAAGTGACAGTTGATTTTCCTCTGCTTGCCCATAAAATACCCCTTTATCCCAATCTTCTCTGAATATCACACTTTATTTTCCAGAGAAAAAATTCTATGCTTGGGGCACATTTCATTAAATCTTTGCAAACCGCTTATGCCCGGAATACATTCTGCTTAGCATAATCACATTAATTCCAGTTTTCACAGACATATGTGTTCCACCCTCCACATCTCTTAATCGCTAATCCTACCTCCATGAAGAGCTTTTTGGGAGAAGCATGCCATAAAAAATGAAATTAAGTTGTTCTGGAACTAGTTTCTGAATATCACATGGAAGCTTTTACTCTTGGCAACACTGGCATCAATGTGCCTTTCCTTCAGATGAAAAGTCTAGACACGAAGCAAAAACCTGTGCTTGTTTGAAGCCCACAATATTGACAGCACAGGGACTAGGCATTTTCTCAATACTCTTTCATCCTAATCACTACTGGGGAATTTGAACGTGATGGTTGCTCCAGGTGGAGTAGGTTTCACTGATAGCTCATCAGTTCAGTCCTGGACAGGGATTATCCCTAATGTTGAGAAGGTGTGGTGCCTTGACTGAGACTGGAAAGAGTCACATATTTTTAAATACTATTATCTGTTTATATTCATACTTGTCAATTCTAGGCTTTCTCTTTGCTATCATTGAAAGGGAAGCAAATATGTAGGAGTATGAGTGAGGAAGAAAAGGGAGAAACAAACAAACAAAACAGTGGCATAACCAAGCTCGGACTGTTAAAAGTGGGAGATAATACTAAGGAGGTACTGTGGAAGTCTAGTCTGGAAGAGGCCTTCAGTACTGAGTATTTCAGTAACAGCTAGCTCCTCTGGTTTCTTAGATTGTTAGCCCCACGTAAAGGATTAATAAAATATTAACTTGAAAGTAGCCACTTCTCTTGGATGCAATTGCTTATTATCTGAAAAAATAGTCTGAAGGACTTAATAAAAAAGAAACTATCATTATTAAAATTGTCTTCCTGAAACGATTTGCACATGGAAGAATCATCTAAGGATCATTTCATCTTGACTATGTGCCATACTGTGTATCAAATTGCATCAGATTTATGCTGCAAGCAGCCATCCTTCAGGAGCATCTGGCTGGTAAAAGCTATTTCTAGCCAAGAGCCAATGTAATTGTGTAAATCATCCCATTTCATGGGTATAATTCTTCAATCAGCTGAAGGGGAGTAAAAGTTCTCAGTGTGTTGGTCGTAGTACATCTATCTAACCTGTGATATTTTCCTTTGTGTGACGGTGACATTTGAAGCTGTATGGGGCAACTTGTTTATCTGTGCAGAGTAAGATGCTGCCAACAGTGCATTCAACAACACATTACTCCATAAATAAATATAATCGGATTGCCTGAAAGGTGAGACTCTACTTAGACTGAAAAAAATGTTACAGTGTGGCCTTGATAGAGTTGAACCTCAGTTACAAGAAATGGATATGAGGTACACAAAAAGATGGCCTTCCCCTTTCTGGTCTCTGAAAACTTTTAGTAGCTTACAGTTCATGGCTAATGTTTCCAGGAAAATTTGATGCCTGTCCTCATTGCCTGCTCATATAAACTGTGGCAACAGATTTCACATGGAAGTGCAGTGAATTGTTAAAGGTCTTCTATTTCATATACAAGTTTAATTATTGTAATTCTCTTCATGCTGTTTTTCACTTTCTACTTTAATAATAATTATATAGGTAAGTAGTAGTAAGATAATACAATAGTAAAGAAGGATTATAACATGAAATGGGAATTAAAAAAAGCCAAGTTTCTTTGTCAGCAACACAGCAATAAAAAGGCATTAAGAAAAAATCTTGGTCTGAGTGGGAGAAGCAATTTCTCAGGCACTAAAGCTGTAATCTAAATTGTGTTGAAGACAGGGATTTCCCCAGAGATTATGATAAAGCTTTTACAGGTGCCCAAATCAGTACTCATAGTCTTCAAAGAAGTGAGTCCTGTTTGTCTGGTATTGATATCTTCTCTTTCCAACTTCTGTATGCGCAGTTGCCAAAGACTGGTGACCTCACAATAGAGTCTTGGGTGAACCATCTAGGTTAATAGAGCTAATATTTGATGGTTTTGTTCTAGACCTTCTACTGGCACCACCAGTTTACCTGAGTGTGAGCCATGTGGCCAACATCTGCCACACGTCATTCACTCATTTGTCTTATTTGCCTGGTACACACATCTTTCTTTCTGAAATTGTGTCTTTTGCTCTATGATCTCTGGTTTCTCTCTTCCTGGAGCTAACCTGATTTTATGTCCTAGAAGCCTTTGATCCAGTCTTTGCTGAACTTGACCAGTGCCCATAATGTAGAAAGCAGAACACTGTGAGCTCTTAATCACTTCAAGCATTGTGGTGATGTAACGCCCAACCAGCAGCCAAGCCACTCTCTCACTCCCCCACCAGCAGAATTGGGGAGAGAATCAGAAGAGCAAAAGTGAGAAAACTTGTGGGTTGAGTTAAAGACAGTTTAATAGGAAAAGCAAAAGCCACATATACAGGCAAAATAAAACAAGGAATTAATTCACTGCGCCCTCTGGGCAGGCAGGTGTTCAGCCATCTCCAGGAGAGCAGGGCCCCATCACATGTAAGAGTTACTTGGGACGACAAACACCACCACTCTAAACACCCACACCTTCTTCCCTCTGCTTTATATACTGAGCATGATGTCATATGGTCTGGAATATCCCTTGTGTTAGTTGGGGTCACCTGTACAAGCTGTGTCTCCTCCCAACCTCCCATGCACCCCCATGATCTTCACCAGTGTGGCAGTATGAAAAGCAGAAAATGCCCTGGCTCTGTGTAAGCACTGCTCAGCAATAACAAAAACCATCTCTATATTATCATCACTGTGTTCAGCACAAATCTAAAACACAGCCCCATACTAGCCACTGGGAAGAAAATTTACTCTACCCCAGCCAAAAGCAGCACAACACTTATATAATTTCTTTCTCCTATTGATAAAAAAGTCATAATTGTATTGCTTGGATTCCTTTGGGAAATGCTAACGCAGATTGGATATTTCCCTGTGCAGTGTCGCACTGGTGCATTGTATAGTGCCATACCATGGCACTTCCACACTAAGTCTTACCTTACTATAGAATCATAGAATGGTGTTTGTTGGAAGGGAGCTTAAAGATCATCTAATTCCAACATGCTGCAGTGAGCAGGAACATCTTCCCTAGATCCTGTTGCTCAAGGCCCTATCCAGCCTAGTCTTGAACTCTTCCAGCGACGGGGCATCCACAACTTCTATGGGCAACCTGTTCCAGTGCCTCACCATCCTTACAGTAAAGAATACTGACCTACTCATATCTAACCTGAACCTGCCCTCTTTCTCTCTTGTCCTATCACTACATGCTCTTGTAAAAAGCCCCTCTCCCTTTAGGTACTGGAAGGCTGATCCTTCTCTTCTCCACATTGAACAACCCAGCTCTCTCAGCCATCTCATCATCTTTGTTGAGAAACTAATGGAGAAATCTGTGCCAAGAACTTCTAAGAGATTTTACCCCAGGTACACTGGACTGAATTTGTTTGCACAGGGCCAGCTCAGCACAGGTATGTCCAGACCATGATTTCCCAAATCATTGAGCACTGGGCAGAGATGAGAGAGTTTAGTACTGTGTAGTAACAGCTTCTGAGTAGCATTTCTCATTTGTTTCAAGTGGGGCTAAAAGCAGACTGCACAGTCTTATGCCAAAATTTGGAATCCTTATTTTTTGAGGAGTGTCCAGGTACTATTCAGGTTTTGAAACAGTTTTAAAATTCTATGTTTGTTCCATAGAAGGAATTAGGATTTGATATAATACTGTGTAACTATGCCTTGTTTCAAATATAAGGAGCAAAAAATACAAAGAGATGAACAGAAATTTCATCATCATTTACCTGGTACAAATCTGAGGAGTTAATTTTTTGCATAACTGCTTTTTCCAACTTTACTCTGAACAGGTACATAGTAATGTCTTCCTTGCCAGCATCACTTGCTGGTAATAAAAGATTCTCAGATGTGCTGTGACCTGTAATCAGAGGAAAGTTAATATGCTTTTTTTAATGCAAAGCTTTTTCTAGAGACGTCTTTATAGGATCAGTGTGGGATCACCCAGACATAAAGAATCCTCCAAAACAGACTAACCTCTTTCTTGTCTAAAGAATATTTGTATGGGAGGGACAGATGATGCATCCCCCTGGCTTTTGGCAGATGTTCTCAGATGACAGCATGCAACATTAATCACCCTGATGCATCCACTGAGCTGTCACGAAGGTTTTACACATCCTAGAGCACTGTGAAATCCCTTCTCCAGGGCTTCCAGTCCTCCTTACATTCCTGGGACAGCAGACACTCTGTGTAGTGAGACTGGGAGCTGAAGACAGAGAGATTCAGCAATGGAAGTTACTGGCCAGTTTAGTCATTCAAGATCACGAACACCCCTACCTTTCTCACATGTACCATCATCTTCATTAAAAGAGAAGACTCTAGTCAGAAAGATAAGTAAAAAGGGATGGCTGGCTCCTACCTTTTCTTCCTCAAGGAGCCTAGAAACAGAGAGGCAGGACCAATTGTAGGCTATCATCTCTAATTAGAGAGATGCATCAAATGCACCTCAAAACTGGAGAATACAGGTCCATAAGAGATGCCTCTGTTATTACTTTGTTCTTTTGTGTCTGGGCTGCCAGTGTTGATCAAAATCATTTTTGTATCCAATTCTTGGCAGATTTTCCCAGAGCATTGAGTTTGGTAATTTACAGGAGAACATTTTCAGCAATAACTGTAACTGACATCTGAAAGTGGTTTATACTAATTTAAAAGCTTGGGCAATATAAAAGGTAAGGTTTGCAGGAGAGGTAATATTGCATATTATAACAGCTGATATAGCTGAAAAGGTACAGGCACATTTCCAAAACCCATACCCTTCTCAGGATTGCTGCAATGACTATAGAGTCATAGTGCCTCCCTTTCAATTGTGGCCTTTCTGAAATACCTCCCAGTGCTGCAAATCAATATAAGTTTAGAATAAGGGTGATTTATAGCCATAGTACATACTGAGAGATTGGAAACTCAATAACATTTTATTACCTACTAAGGAAGTTGTTTATTTAAATGATTACTTCTTGTGGCATATACCAGAAGATAAACAGTATATAAATGAGTAAACTGTGTGACTAAATGCTTTGTGACTAGACTCTTCTGTTCATATTATGCCATTCATTGCTGAGTTTATTTCTCAATAAATACAGATACTACTATTACACGTTCCAGAAAAATAAAAATCAACCTTCAGCTAAAGGAATCGGGGTACCTTACAACAACCATGTTTTATCAGATTTTCATTGTGGTAATCCATTGCAATTGAAATTGGTAAGTTCCTATTTTCAGAATGAAAAGCAATAATTCATGTGATAATTCTCCCAGCTAAAAAAAACCCAAACAATCAAAACCAAACAAACAAAAAACCACCACCACCACCAAAACCCCAAACAAACAAACCCCCCAAAAACCCAAAACCAAACCTAACTAGAAAGCTTTATTTTAGAAATGCATAATTAGACTGATGGGAAGATGCCTTTTTTCATGGCATCACATTTTCTTTTCTATTAGCATGATATTTATGGATATAAAGGGGAAAAATCAGTTTCTCATCTGACAAAATGTATTTATCTGCTGCTCATAATCTTGGACTAACCTTTTTTCCCACCACCCTGTTCTTGAAAGTATCATTCAACATAAGTTACTACCTGCACCTGTTGTGCTATAAAAGATGGTCTCTTTTCCCCTCAGAGGTGTGGTATCTCATTTTGAAAATTGATGTATAGCACTGGTGTCTTTTGGTCCTCTGCTGGAAGGAGCAGTGAAAAACTGAAAGTGTCCTGTGCTCCTGACCTCACCAAACTGAGAATAGGGTTTCTGCCTACCCAATGTAATGAGAAATGTTGAGGGCTTAGGTAACCAAGACTGTGTTTTGCCTGATGGCCTGCAAAGGCCTTCTTTAATCAGGGAAAATTGTGTATGGCTGTGGTGGTTTGGGCTAGGCCTTCCTTGGTGACCAGTTTGTAACCAAGGAAGGGTCCAGATTTACCCAGTATTCCCTACGATTTTTACGTAAGCCAGATTATAAGAAGAAAGGAGGAGAGGCCTTCGCTCTCTTTCCTTCCGGCGGCTTGGAGGTGCAGGTTCCCTGCTGTTGAGTCTGCCGTGTTGGGGAGCGAGGCCTGGTAGGGCCTTGTCGACCTTGGGAGGCGGAGGTTGCCGGCGATCGTACCGGAGCGACTCTCGGTTGTCCCAAGGAGAGTGGTGGGATATTTTCTTTGCTAACTCTTAGTTACTAGATCTCGGGCTACTGATTGGGATATATATATATATATATATATATATATATTATTTTGGTTTTGTTCCCTTTCCCTTCCCCCTTCCCCTTCCCTTGTGAAATTCTATATATTTTTAAATTGTGTATATATTTCAATTGTAACATAAGTGTAAATATATTTATATATATCACTTTAGCTGTCTCTCTCTCGTTTCGGGTTTTCTTAGTTGGTTGGTTTTTTTCCTCTCCCTCTTCTCCCTGAGGTTTTTGGGGGGGGGGGGGGCTTCTGGTGGTAAGGTTTGGAGACTTGGCAGGGAGCCAGCTTCAAACCATATCAATGGCGAAGCTGAAGATTTTTCTTCCCATCTCCCTTTGCCTTTCTCCCTTTTTTCCTGACTTTTTGGTGTCTTCTGACACCATTTTCTCCTGACTTTTTGCTGCCTACTGGGGAGGAACTGAGATTATTTTGATGATATCATAATGATTTATTTTCCTTTCTTCCATCTCCAAAACTGCTCCATTTCAGCCAGTGGCTCACCATTATCAACTTAGTGTTCCACTAATTGCTTGGTCAGACTTTGCAGGTATTTTTCTGAGGTAAGGGAGATAGCAAGATCCGACACTGGCACAAACAGCAGTTCTTGATGACTAGGCATGGCAGGGTGACTTTTGTGTGTAGTCTCCTTCTTTTCTTCCTGGCTTCAGCTACAATAAGCATTAAATCTGTTACTAGTGAGGCTGGCTAATAAAACCCATCACATGCTGGCTGGCATTTGTCATGCTTAATTGCAGGCACATATTGAGGTTCATGTTGGAAGTAGTTGCTTGCATTTCCGCAATGCATGTCTTTGCACAGACATTGGTATTTCTAGAGTGAGATTCACAAAGTTTATTTTAGACTTTTACAGTGATTATTTCTGCCAAAAGCCTGTGACATAAGTGTAAATGCTAATCTTAAATGGCTAAAAGTCAAAAATTTAGGTATAGTGTCTACAGTGTAGGCATGGAAAGTTGGGTGAGATGGGTCTCTCTGCTGATGCATTTTAGAATCATCTCCCCTCTTTAGGTAAAGTGGATAAATGTCAATTCTTCCAGCATCCGCTATCTCTAGTAATGGAACTAAACTGGGAGTAGAAACACTTTGCCAGGGACTGCTCTGTGCTCCAGATCCTTATACCCATTGCTGTACCCCCATACACCATGGCTGAGCTGGAGCAACAGATCCTGCACCAGTTCAGGGTTGACTGAGGACACTGGGACCCTCAGCCCATCATCAGTGTTGAAGATGGAGGCAAAGAAAGCATTAGACATCTCTGTCATGTCTATGTCTCTGGCTGTGGGGTGACCATAATGTTATTTGACAATTTAGCCTTGGTCAAATATTATCTAAATATTTGGTGAGAACAATGCTGAGTGCGTGGCAGGAGAACAATAAAAGAGTCCGAATTGGAGCTTTTTAGAGAAATAAATTCTGATTTTACATTTAGTCTGTTAAAGTTTCTACATGTTGCAGAAAATGTCACAAGTTAGGCTAACATGCAAAAAAATTTTTATCTGGGGCAGTATGTCTATAAAATACAGCAGAACTGTCATGACTTTTTAAAACAATCCTAAAATGTAATCGCTGTTTTCTAATGTACTTCTTAATATTTTAGTGTTTCTCACATCTCTGTATCTTCAGAAAACAACTTCTTCTATTGAAGTGCTGACATTTTCCTTAAATAAGAAACTCCAAACACTAAACTTCATTTTCACAAAGTAAATTATTCAGTAAGTCTTCTTTAATTATCTCGTCTTTGACTGCTTTGTTGCCTGGATTGTTCATTGCTCTTGCAGAGAAAATGAACCCTTGGATTTCCCTAATGGTTATTTTAGATGTCAGCTATAGTGTTCAGACTCTTCAAAGGATCACTCCCATGGCCTAATCTCCAGTGCTCCCCAAAGCTCACCAGTGATTACTCTGGTAGGCTTTTAGAGTGACTGTGAGGTGGGGGGCAGTGCTCATTGCTAGTTTTTGCTACCCACAGAAAAAGCTTTGTACCATTGAAAAATGCAAGCTGCATACTGATTAATGTGCCAAAGACAGCTAAGGTCATGGTAGCATATAAAGTGGGAAACTTGCCACATATTGATAGGATAATCAAACAGGATGGAGGAGTGAATGAACCATATATAACAGACATTAGCCACATCACTTAAGGGAGTATTAGAAGGTGTCTGGGTGCTGTTAAGAGTAACCTGACACGAGCAGCTGCACAGGAGAGTAAACACGTAGCTTTCCTCCTGTACCAGGTGCCCTTCTGTTTACTTCCCTTGTTTTCACAGGTAAGTAGCATGGTGGTATTTGGTCTTGAAGGCTTCTGCATTCCTGACTGGCAAACAGACTGGAGGCAATTGCATGGGAAATCCCAACTGCTTTGTTCCCTGCTTCTGGCAGAGTGTTGCTGTTCAGCCTAACCCTAAGTGTTCGAAGTACTCTGTTGGACTGTGTGGGATTTTGAGAGAACATCCTGGCGAATCTTCTCTATTTCTACTCATGGCTAGTTGGTTGAAACTTCTGGGAAGGCTTACTCCTCCCTAGAAAGCCATCCCGCATTTGGACGTTACCAAGCAGGGTTGGATGTATCAGTCAGTCAGTCAGTCAGGCCAAATTGACATATCAAACCACTGAGGCTAACTCTGACTGGTGCACAGCTGAAAAGAATTATTTTCCTGTGACTGTCAACACCAAACCTGCAAAGTCAAAGTTCTTTTGTTGTGTGCAAACGCGAGATAACTTTGTACTGAAGATAAGTCTAAAGAGCCATCTTAGGCTCTATAATCACTATCTTTGCAGGGGTGTGCAGCTGTGGTTTGCTGTTGACCTCTTGAAACCCAAGCAGCCAAGGCTTTCTCTTTCCCCACAACCTTCCCAAAAGAGCATGGATTTTTCTATAAATATATTTGTACTAACAATAGTATCTTTTTTTCCTTTCGCAATTTTTTTAGCAAGTTGATTCAGTCTTTAATTTCTAAATGTGACAGGTGAACTCTTTGGGCCAAGTTTTAACTTGCAGCTTGTATTTATAAGGGAGAAGTAGGCCATGGAAAACCATGCTTTGAAATGGAAATTCTGCCTCAGCTACAGCCACAGCAGTGCTGCTCAGAGCCCTATTTTGTTTTCTTTTTCCCATCATCAGCCAAATTAGGCTCACTGCTCCTTGTTCAAAGGAGAAGTGTTAACTTTCCAGAATTCCCTGTGCTGCTGCTTGCAAGTCTTACAGACGTCAAATGCCTTATCCAGTATTCCATGTCTTTGAGCAGGTCTTGAGTTGCTAAGAAAAGGCTATTCTTCTTTGACTTCCAGAGTCTTGGAGATTACCCTAGGATACAGTGACCCCAAACAAAATAGAAGGTATGTTTTCATATTCCAGTGCTTGCATGTAATACTAGGCCAGTGTATGCACTTCTGCTGGATAAGCCTACCCCAGCTGTATGCTTCTGTATTAGCAGGCTGCCATTACATCAGTAGCTGATCATACAGCATGTGTAGAGTAAACCAATATTGGATATTTGTGGGAACCATCAGTATGTCACTGGAAAGTTTCAATCTTAAATGTTTGCTCAATAACAAAGTGAAGTGAGATAAAGTGAAGGTTAGTTGACCATCAAGCTGGAGCTGCTGCATGACTGCATGGCCGCTGTAATTGTGAGCTACTATTAATGTATTTCTTTTTTTATTCCGTCTCTTTTGGAATTAATTTTGTTTCTAAATATATGAATTCTGATCTCATTCCATTTGGAGAAGTCCTATGTTTTGGCAGATGGCAAAAGTTTCTGCAGAGTGGCTTGCAAATGTTGGGGTGTGAAGTGCACTTGGCGGTGATGCTTGGAAAATGATCCGATGGGATTTGTGAAGTATGATGTACTGGTATGCAGTACCTGGGAAAATGAAACCATGAACATAGTGTAGCATGCCCAGACCTTGCATAGGTAGCATAAAGCATAATCCTTGGCATTTTCTCCAGTGCTGAAACAGCAGGATTTTAGCTGACGATCTTGCCTGGCCATCTGGTGAAAGAGCGTGAAAGAACTTTACAGGGACTAATTATTTCCTAGATTAATACTGCTGACAAGTACTCCATGAGGCAGTGTGTATGTTTGCAGGGTGTTATGCTACTAGAAATGCTATTAATTATTTTGCCTGTGATTTGCCGAATGCTGTGATTCTGTATGCTGGCGTTCTGCCCCAACATCACCATCTGCGTATACCATAGTATTTATTTCAGATCTTTCCGGAGATTTTTTTCATTTTCAGATTTAAGAACCTGGATTAAGTAACTGTTAATATAAGGCAATAAAACAATCTATTTTCTTTAACACGATTTTCCTCTCAAAACTTGTCAAAAACTGTTTACTAACAATATGCTTCGTGGGATGCACTCTTTGTGTAACTGCTCTCAGGCACTGCAGTTTACATGGAGTTTAAGAGTCTTATGCATTGATTAACTTCATTTTTTTTTAGGAGAAGTCACTGTGGCATATTACATACCTTGTAACTAAAGTATAATATTTGTTATGTTGTAATGAGAATATGAAAAATACATCATTGGTTATTCATATAAAAAATATTTATGCCGTACATGGAGACACAACAATAATTTGATCAAAGTATCGAAAAAATCAATGTGACCATCAGAAATGTTAAAATACTAATAGAAATATTCCTTTTTAAAATACTAGAAATACAAAAGTTTAAACTGGGTTTGCTTTCACAGCTTCACTGGATTCTGATTGATGATGATTTTCTTCCCAACTTAGAATTCTGATGCAATTCCACATCTAATCAGTGTTGCTTTTAATTTGATTTCTATATAGAGCTCTTATTAAGAATAATTCCAGATTAAAATGCCCATAGGTTCTCTTTGACCTTCTGTGTCACTGTGTCTTCAAGGTCTTTTGACACTTAAGGTGTACAAAACCAGTCTGATATGACAAACTCCTCTAGGTTTTTCTGCTTTTAAAACAGATGTCCTGCCTTATTTACTGTAAAATGGAACAATAACCCAATAGAGCAACACATATGGTCTAAATTCACTGACCTATATTCATTGATAAAATCTCTGATGAAACTTCGGGGAGGGAAGAAGCATCGTGTTATCCCTTTAGAGAGAAAAAGAAGGAGTCAAAGAGTTTATAGAACACTGGGGAGTTTATATAGAAGAAAAATGTTTTGGGGGTGGATGACTGTGTGGAAAAATAAAAGGCTTTTTAGACTCTTAGAGTGGAAACAGGAGAAAGTAGTGAAATTTGTGCATAGACGGTTGGGGTGGATAAAATGGAAAAGTTAAGATTTTTAACAGGGTACCAAGAAGCACCTTGTTAATGGAGCAGGGATGCTGTCTTAAGGGAGAAGGGTGTTCTTGCTTGGGAGAAACCTCTGGGTTTTGCAAACTGTGCTCAGAAATATCACCTGACACAAACCCCAAAGCTAGTACATAAACTTTTCAGGAAAAAAAAAGTCATTGCTGATTATTGAAAAAGGAACAAGTAAGATGAAACTACAAAACTCAGTATCTTAGATTATTAAACTGCTTCAGGGGTACAGTCACAGTTTCTTATCACAAGGACTACTGCAGTCAATCTAGAAACCTCTTATGAATGCCCCAATAAAACCTGTATTCTTTCTCTTTTGTTACCTTTGCATTTAGCAAAGGTTTTTCTTATTTTCTAGCACAACATAACTCAAGAGTTTTCTCTTAATGCAGTGTCTGCCTAATCCTGACTCTGGCTGAAGAGGTGCTTCATACCCCAGCAAGGGGACTCGTGTTGTAAAGCCAGAACATTGCTGCCATGACTGTTAGTGATGATCCAGAGAATTAGATCTGTTCCTTGTGTAGCAACTCCGTGCTCTCAGTGCATGGCTTCTCAGAGGATCTGTGTTTCCCTGTGTGGTTTTAAGTCTAGAGTAGGTAGCACAGAAGCTGAGTCACTACTGCAACAGAAGACAAACTCTTGAACTGCAAGAAGACAAGTGCTTTAACAAAACAGTCTGTTTGATTGCCTAATTTACTTTCAGCTACCAGAAGCCTGGGTGGTGGTTTTCCCTGAAGGAGTCAAACCTGTTTTTCAAAAGCTTTTCCAGAGCCCTGCCCATAGGATCCAACATTCTAAACATAGGAAATACTATTGCAAAGCAGGGAGCCAAGATTTACCCGAGCTTGACTGTATAAAAGAGTCAGGATGATTCAGGCCACAAGTCTAACTTGAATTTCCATTGAGAAGACCCCATTTCTCTCAGCAGGTTGCAGAATATGTCTTCATTACTTGCTTAAACTCAACACTTACCTCTTGGGCAGCAAAATTTTGTTGAAAAAAGCCTTTGCTTTGCAGAGATAAAATGATTTGCCCACCATTAAAATTGGCTGAAGTCCAGAGACCAGAGTTCAAACCTCCAAGGCTGATACTCTGGCCAGATGCAGAGATTACACTGTAGGTATCTATGTCTGAACCACCCCTCAGGCAGCATTCAGCTCAGCAGAGAAAATTAACTCCTCTCAATCTGAGCTAGGTACACAGCACAAATTGAATGAATTATGCCCTGAAAATACTTCATTTTCTCTATTGTTTGTAAAAGGAACTTGACATGACTAGTTCAGCTGTAGATGCTTGCAGAAAGGTGAGATGAGTCCAGCCTCTTACTCTACGAATGCTGACTTTTAATAACAGCAAACTGCAGCAAATTGCAGCTTCTGTTGGATCTGTACACTGGTATAGGGAATAGACTGGACTGGCTAGAATACTGCCAATTGAGACTTCAGTCTCAAACCCAACTAGGACAGTCTCCTACTGTGTGTTGTGAGTGATGAATCACAAGTAAATCAAATCCTAAATCTTGATTTTAGTTGCTTTTACCAAAAAAAAAAAGCAAAGGATAGGTTGCGGCATGTTATTGTAGGTAGAACATGAGCTAATAAAAAACAGTTTTAGTACCAATGGTGGTTTAAATTGAAGGTCCCTGTCCACACTGTTTTCAACAGTTCTTTTTGTCATCTCACTTCTTGTTGCTCACACAAATGTCCACCTGCTGCCCCTTCTCTGGATTGCAGGACTGGGGCTCTTTTTCCCATATGTTCCTTGCTCCAGATTCTTTAAGCTTTTCTGCTTTAAATACAAGGCCAGCCTGTTGTCACAGCAACTTTGGTTGGCTTAAGCAACATGCAAGGGTAGAAAAATATAAATGAAGCTGAGTAGTGTAGTGTGAAATGTCTTTCCACTGAATAGCTGAATGAGAGAGCATTAGACAGGACAAACCTGAGCACCACAGGTGGTTTAAATTTGTTGCTCCATCACAGCAACCTGTGTGCTTGTGCTACGTTTGTGGAAGAGCAGTAGACTGGATGTGAGGGCTGAGTGCTCTGTCTTAACTTTCCAGCTGCTATTTATATTACATTACCTCATAGAGCGTCCAGCTGAGAACAGGACTTTGCTGTGTGAAGTACAAGGAGTGTAAAACCAGTTTTGTACAGTCTTTGACCAAATACCACAGTGTTTTGGCCAGTCTTGAACAGCCTTTGACTAAAGAAAAACATGCAAGCTACACATGTAGGGCAAGTGAGGAGTAAAATAGAAAAGTCTGTGGGGAGCTCACCGTTAATAAAAAAGAGGTGAAGTATACATTTATATGGTTTTTTTGTAATTCGATCTTATGCTTTGGGTAGTTTTTTCTTGGGTGACTTTAGTGGCCCATGCTAATCAAGCAGGTAAAAGACACCTGCAGTGTATGAGTCAACCCCCAACAATGAATTCAAAGGTGCTAAAGCAATAAAGGTCTGGTCTTATAAATTACTTGGCACAACTTCAAGTTATGCCTTTGAACAAAGACTGAGGAGGAACCAAGAATGAGCAAGGACTGTGTCCTTAAAGATGAAGCAAATCTCTTCCTAAGCCCTAACATTGTGCTGCAACATTTCAAATAATACCATTTCACCAGACGATACTTCTCGGTGAAATATCTGTAATATATTTTATTATATTCTTCTATCTCAGATTGGTTGCATCATGGATGATCTCTGTGGTTTCTCCAGATAAATGGTAATAGACTTCTTTCCAAATTTGCTCTGCTTATATACATTACTTTGATTTTTTTGTGTCTAAACAGGTCTGAAAAGCAAATGGGGTAACTCCTTGTAGCAAACAATAGTTTCTGGTAATGGGAAAGGATCATAACAATGTGTTTATTTAGCTGCAGGTTAACTCTATGTGGACAGAGACCCAAATGTGAACCCTGTTTAACTGTTGGGTTGCTTGGTATCTCACCAATGCTTTATACAGAGACACTTATATTTGTGAGTCTGTGTTGAAAAGACTTCCATAAGATTGCATTTGCCTTTCTTTTGGCTGCATCACATCAGAAACTTGCAGTTGCTTTATGATCAGTTGATTCCAGCATTTCTAGCTTATAAGCATTTAGGTTTTAGCTGTTACTTGTGTTACGAATCCATTAGGGCAAAGTGGAAGTGTTATGAGCTTACTGACTGCCACAGAAAGCAAGTGCTAAAATGAGGACAGACCTCGACATGGCGTAAGTGCCAGATGTGATATCAGACTTTTCTTTTAAAACTTTCTGGTTTTAAGCAAGATAACATTGATACTATGGAAGTAATGGGAACAGATTATTTTCATTATTGTCCTTGTCTCCAAGATAACATCCCTGATTTGTGTAACTGCACAGAATAAGGTGAAGTCACATTCAAAACAGTTATTTTGCTTATCAGAAGGAAGCAGTTTTATTTCTGTAGGGCACAGCCATGGCTAATCACTTTGTTTGCATTTGTGTCTCTCAAAAAACATCCCACAGTATATGATAAGGATAGTGGCTTCATGCCACAATTTCTCACCCAGAGATCCCTTTTCCAAGGACAGGGAAAAGGCTGATGACAGGATAGCTTTGGACCCTTTGTTTGGGAGGTGTCTGTGGAAGGTGTGTGTGCTGATTATCAAGTAATTACAACAGGAAGGCAACGCTTCCATCAACGCTGCCTCCGTACAATCCTTAACATCCGCTGGTTAGATTATGTGACCAATACATCTGTACCAGAGCAAGCAGCTGTCACAAGTATTGAGGCCATGTTACTGAGAACGCAGCTGCGATGGGCAGGGCACGTCTCAAGGATGAAGGACCACCGCCTCCCTAAGATCTTGCTTTATGGTGAACTTGCCACTGGCTGCCGCATGAGAGGAACCCCGAAGAAAAGATACAAGGACTCCCTAAAACAACATCTCAGCCTTGGCCATATTGATCACCATAACTGGTCTACTCTGGCCTCAAATCGGGAGGCCTGGAGACACACCATCTATAACGCAGCTGTCTCCTTCGAGAACACACGCAGGATCACTCTCGAGGAAAAAAGGCAACGCAGAAAGAACCGTGTCTTGCAGATTACACCATCTAGGGAGTCTTTCTGCTGTGCCTTTTGCAATCGGATATGTCTGTCACGTATTGGCCTCATAAGCCACCAGCGTGCCTGCAGCAAATGTGGATAGTGCCTTCCCAAATCTTCGTTCGCGAAGCCTAACCATGATAGTGACAACAGGAAGGCAGAAGCGAGCCTGAACACACATGCTGAATTCAGCTAGCAAAGCTCCTAGCTCCTAACATAATCTTCTGCTGATCAAGCAGGGATTGGGCTAAGCCAAGACTTGGCTGACTGTAATATTCCTCTTGCCAAGGAGGTCAGGGCTAAGCCAGGCTGGCTTGGAGCTGGTGGAACAAACCACCAAGGTTGGTTGATTGTGTTGTAGGGCAGAGAGATGCTCCCCAGTGCACTGGGGGATCTCTCTGAGCTGAGCAGCTCTCTCCTTAGGTTACCAGGTAGGTGCAAGGGTCACAGTCTAGGTCTCACAGCAAACGAAATAAATTAAAGCAAGAGAAGTCTGCGGTCTGCGAGAGAGAGCAAAGAGAGGGAGGAATTTCTCATTATCTAGTTCAGATAAGAAATGGATATGGTTGCTTCTGAGTGTTCTTTTTAGCAAAACCCTGAGAAACAAGGTGTAATAGGGAGTTATTTAGCCTCACTTCATTCCTTTAAGTCTTGATTGCACACCTTGTGGTTTTCTTTTATTTTTTTTCAACTTTTCCAAAACCTGAAGGGTTTCCTGGGAGTGACAGTTCTGTTTGAGAAAGGCTAGAGTTGTTATTTGCAAATGGGTGCAATTTCCTCCTCTTCTATGATTGTATTTCTCTGTCATCTTCCTGGTTATTAGCCTATTCCAGTTTTTTTTAATTTTATTTTTCCTTTCATTGTAAATAGCAGATTTTTCAATACTTTTTTCCTTTTTTTTTTTTAGTTATCTCATTCTCCATTAAGATTAATTAACTGTTTCCTGCCTTCCTGCTTTCCCTCAGCTTTCCTTCTCCTGTCTCTGCAAATATTCTTCAGCACTCTGATGTTGTTCTTGCATCCATTGTGGGATGAGGTTAATTAGTACAGGCTTTGCACTTTTTTTGTAGGTCATGATGTAGCTTCATGCCAGCTGACTTGGACCCTTTTGTCCTGAAATGTCAAATAAAAAGAACTAGTAAAAAAATATTGACTGTCTTATGTGAAAAAATAAAATTAGAAATTTTTCTATCTATTCTTGAAAATACTTTTTCAGATATAATTAGTTATCACTGTCATAGCTCCCTTCTCTTCTTAGAAAAAATGAGATACAAACTTTCCCACAAAAATGTATAGAATTTTAATGGGGTGACAGGGTTATTTTGACTGAAAAAAATAACCTACCTTAGTAACTCCATGGGGGTGAAAACCTGTTCTCTTAAAGGCAGCAGATGTTTTGCTGTGAACATTCAGGCTCTGATCTCTTCTCTATGGTGACCAGTGAGAGAGCCTGAGGGAATGGGCTGTGAAGTTGTATCGGGGAGTTTTAGTTTAGATATTAGAAAAAGATTCTTCACCCAGAGGGTGGCTGGGCGCTGGAACAGGCTCCCCAGGGAAATGGTCACAGCACCAAGCCTGACAGAGTTCAGTAAGCATTTGGACAATGCTCTCAGGCACATGGTGTGACTCTTGGGGTTGTCCCGTACTGGGGCAGAAGTTGGATTTCAATGATCCTTATGGGTCCATTCCAACTCAGGATATTCTATGATCCTATGACTTCTTGCCAAGAACTTCTGCAAGGTGCAGGTGCATCTGGAGGATGGAAGCCTGCACTGCATAGAGCTCTGGACAGTTGGGTGGAAAAAGGCAGTTTGATGCAGAAAGTAGTGAAGTGTTCCATGCACTGTATCTCCTTCCCAAAAGGTTTGCCTCTGGCTTTGGTACCATGTGAGAAACGGGACAAAAGATACTCAGCTGCAGTCTGGGGGATTCCACTTGCAATAAATGTTTTCTTAAAATCTGAAGCCACAAATACCATGTGAATGTATTTACTGGGCTATTTCTTACATAAACTATTTTCCAGCGTGAAGAGGCTGAAAGAGCATTTCAGATTGCAGGAGTAGTAGGCTGTTAATATTCAGTGGTTGATTCCTGTCTTTCAGGCTTATTTCATTGGCATTCAGAGCCCAGGAGTACAGTGAGGTTCTCCACAGTATTCCATAAAATTACAATTTTATTAGCTATATTTTCTTCTATTTCTCCCAGCCAAATATATGCAGGTAAACTAAACAGGGAGCCTTGCTGAACACTCATTGACCTCCACCTGGTTAAACTGTTGGCATGGCAGCTGGTGTAACTTTGGCCTGTGAGGGTTAATATTCTCCCACATATTTCCTTAGAGTATCTCCAGGATTTGAACACAGGGATGTAGTTGCAAGTGTCCACCCTCTTTTGGGGGATAATAATGCTTGGAAGGATAAAGATGGGCTGAGGGACCGTCTCAGGCCAGCTGTCCCCACTGCCCAGGAACATTGCTAACCATGTGTACTTTTAGTCTAAATGTGGGCTGGAAGTACTGCCATACTACTTTCTTTTTTTTTCTTTTTTTTTTTTCCCTTTCCTTAAAGGCTTAGTATTCTTTTTGATTAAGAGAGCTGTGCTATGAGAATGCAAATGACTGTATCAGAGGTGTTTTTGTTTGGAAAAATTCTTGCCAATGTAACTTATACAACAATAGAGCTAAAACAAATGGGTGGAAAACATTTGCACAAATAGCAGTAATTGCAACTGAGAGGTGTAATTGTTGTATCTTAATCTGACATGATGAATTGGAAATACCATTCATTGTAAAAAAAAACTAAAGAGGACATTCTGTGTAAACAAAGTAACACAGTTCACATAGAATATTTTTCATTGATAATTTTTTTAATATGCAAAACCTGAGCCAAAGATACCAGTTTTGGTGATAAGACATGTTGTACAGAAGAACTCATGTATTCTTCCTGTAGGAGTACAGTGGAGTCTTTCAGCTAAAACAGGACAATTTATGTCTAACAAGTAATCTGGTTAACAAACACAGGCATTTCCCCCCAAAGTTCCTCTTAAGAAATTTCATTTTGTATGAATTCATCTGTCACTTAAAATTATTTCAATGCTTGATTTGGATGCATTTTTGTCTACAGATCCTTAGTGGACTACTCATTAAATTCTCTTCAGTACATGGGGTTTGAACAAGGCAGATTTAAACTTCATGTGACTTCTGTTTTACTTACCCAGGACTTCTAGCTAATGTGTTTAAGTTAAGGCTGCTCATACATGACTTCTTCCACCATCCTCACTGAAATATTTAAAATCAGAGCAAGATAAAATAAGATAATTTCCAAATGCTCTCAGAACACTGAGATGTCTAGCCATTCCCAAGTAGCAATATACAAGTACAGGAGTTTAATAGCTTAAAATTTAAAATCCCTTTATGTGATTATGATATGGGACTTCTGCTAAAAGACTTCATTGATCTGATGGTATTTTTATTCTAACATGCAATTAATTAATGTTTTCTGGATTTATTTGTATTTGATGGGGGTGGGGAGGGAAGAATGAGGGCTTGATTTAGCTTGTAGGGTTTTTGCATTCTCTAAACAATCAGGTCTGAAACACTCGTGGAGATGGGACACAAGTAACAGAGACAAGAGGTAGAAACAATCGTATTTCTAATTACTTGGATGATGAGCCTTGGTTAAGATGCTCAGCTTCCAGATCCTGGCTAAATTTGGGACTGAGAAGAAGTTAGCAAAGACAAGAGAACTCATCATTTTTTCGCTGTGTCAGGGGGCATCATTGCTGGCCCAGAGCATTGCCTGTGCAGGCAAGCACATCAACTCCCTGCTGTGCATGGACCTCAGGCCTTCTTATACCTTAATCTTGCATGTCTCTACCTGGTTTCTCAGGGACTGAAATGCTTTAATTTATCCACATTCTTGGTATCAACACATAATGTCTTTGTATGGATGAGAGTCAGCTGTATGATCAAATACTATGGACCGTGTGATCTAATATACTCTTCATCCTAAAAATCAGTTCACAGAATTGAAATCAAGAATGCCCTAACACATGTAACCTGTCAATTCTGAAATCTGTACTTGTGGTTTGTCATTGTTTTTGCAAGCCTTGTGTTTTAACAGAAAAAGTTCTTCCTAAATCATATAAACTTAAAGAACATTCTAAAAAGTACATGGAGTAAAACCACAGTGCAGAAAACGTTGATTTCGTTTCAGTTGCTACCGGTGCAGTCGTATGTCTTTGCTTTCATGTCTCTGATAGGGGCATGGACTTAATATCAAATAGCAGAAATTGGATCAGAGACACCATCTGATTCCTTATGCACTCACACCAATAAATTTTTTGCCTACTCCTGCAAAATATGAAACTGGCTGTTATTTCTCCTCAATAAGGAGGATAAATGTTGTAGAGACTTTGTTACCTCTGGTTGATGCTTTGCACTTTCCCTAAGGATAAGATAAAAGAATTTTCTGCTTGCTTGTGCTTTGAACAGAACATTAGATGTCAAGACCATGAGAGAGGAAGGAGAGAAGATGAAAGTTGAAACATGATTAGGTATACATGTATTACAGAGGAAGTAATTAAGGCCTTGGATAGGTTTTGCACAGATTTGAGATTTGCAGAAGTGTCCCCACAGCTTGTAACATCCTGCTTTTGCATTATGGCAATGCCCACTGCTGTTGTACAATGAAAGGTTTATCTCTGTTTTTCAAAAACCCCTTCTGCATATGGTTTGTATTCACTCATTAAAAAAAATGTAGGTCTAGGCTGAAATCTACCATGTAGTGTGTCCTTCCTGAAGATGTATTTTAGCTATTTAAACTTAGCATTATGTACAAACAAGGGGAGAATACCTTTCACGTGGCTATTCCCTACTTCTGAAATTACCTGGTCTATAGCAATTCACATGCTAAAGTTCCTACATAAGCAGTTCCTTTTTAAAATACAGCCCACAGTTAGTGTAAGATGCAGCTTTTGAGTGTGTTGAAGGCAAAGGGGGAAAAAAGTACATGAAAATGGCAGCATAGCTAATGATTGTGTGCACTCACTTCTGGCTTTCCAAGATTTTTCAGTAGGAAGATGTCAGCTGCATATATGTTGCTCGCTTTGAGTGAATTACGTGGAAATACCTCCACAACAGCTGTTCTATTATGTCTTATCAACTGTATATGTATTTGTGTAATAGACCACAAATCCCACCTTCTAATAAGTTGTTGAATTTGCAGTACGGATTTAATGTCTCTGCAGATCAGATAACGCTACAGAGAGCTTGCCAAATTATACTGGCACATAGTTTTTGGCAACAGCCTTCCTTCTTTGAAAGAATAAAAGAAATACACTGAACACAGAGAAGTTATTTATAAATAGGTCTTCATGTTTTTTCAAGCCCAGCAATGCTACATTAGCTGATTGAGCATTTGTGAGATAGTTTAATATAATGCCACAATGGTATTTAGAAGGTTTGCCAAATAAAAGAAGCCAGACCACAGTTATTAAAAAAGCACTCTTGCAGTTTTTGCATTGTATTTAGTGCTATCATTGTCAGTTAACCAGTGGAAACTTTCTTGAAAGTTAACTCATTATCAGAAGTGTGGAATACCCAAGAGACACTCTGTTTCTTTAGTGTTACTCCTGGCAGGGGGATATTTTAATTCCTCCATAGTACTTTTGGATATTTGTATTCCCTTATTGCCTCATGTAAATTACTGTAAGTAAACAAAGAGACTAAATGAACAAGCCACTAATTTTTCCATATGTAATTCCTTCTGTAGCATGAGGGCAATAGTTTCATAATGTTTATTTTTCAGTGCTCTCTTTTAATCACTTTTTAATGATTAATAGGCATGGTCCTGTGCCATTCCAGGCAGTAAAAATGCCCCTTCTGGTGCAGAACTGAGTCACAGCAGGAGAAATGTTTGTTTCACTTTAATTTCTCTTTTCTCATTTTCATTCTCTTGCCACTAACAGTGTTAATACAAGAGTAACCTATGTGTTAGACAGACCAGTTAAACTGCTATTTCTTTTCAGTTTCAATCCTCTAAGCAATTACATAAAAGTTATTAAAGTGGTTATCTGACACAATGTGTATTAATCTGGTAAAGACAAATCAGGTGTGACTTAACAGTCTTTATTGCTCCTTTTGTGTATGCATTCCAAGAAGATCCTTAGCACTCTGTCTAGGGATCATTGCGTACTATCTTTTCTTTGGCCAGAGCCATAACAGGTCTCAGAGATCCCATCCTGGGAAACACTCCCCGTCTCCCACACCCCTCAAAAAAGTTAGTAAACGGTTGGATTTATGTCCCCAAATCATCATTGACTCTTCCATTTGTTAACTATATTAATGTATTCTGTAATATTTGACAAAGATGCTTTACTTCAAGACTGACAACATTAAGGTCTCTTTATAGATTGTGGCAAGAATGTGCCAGTATCCTAAAACATTCGGTGTCAAGACATCCTGACTGCAAAAGTAGGAGCTTCTGACACTAAATCATTCTTTTTATTCTGTCTCCATACACTCTAAATGAATGTACAAAAGCATCACAAAACTCACTGATTCATTGCCCCACCACTTCTTCTATGTCAAAATCCTACAAGTGTTTCTTGTACAAGCTGTGAAAGCTCTTCTCTAGCCAGACGTTTCCAGACATTAATTATTTTTGTTTGGAAGCTCTCATACAGGCAGCATAGAAGTGTGAACAGTCATCTTTCTTCATGCTGTACAGAAGTGAGGGTTATTGTACTCATAGTGCAAACACTTTGGCGTGTGCATAATTTTACTGCTCTGAGTCATCCCCGTGAAATCTGTAAGATGACTTAAGATAGTAAAGTTCAACATGTATGGAAGCATTTACTGGACAGGAGTTTATAGTTCCCATAGTCATTATTTATCCGTGTTTCATATATTAGTTTATTTTATTGCGTTTTCCCAAAGTTTCATAGATAAGTTACAAAACAAGATTGGGAGGGAGGTCACATTTTCCATTCCTCCTCTTCAAGGCAAGATAATCTAGAATTGCATAATTTTTAAGGTTTGTCTAAAATGTTCTTAAAAACTTCTAATCATAGTTCCGTGCCTCTTTATGAGATTTAAGTACAGTGTTTGATGAACTACCTCACTGGTATGCAGTAGTTGACTATAGGACACTGCTCTCCTATTAAGCATTTATCTTGCATTTTTCTTGACGTTCTCCAGTTTTTTACTGAAACATTGGCATGCTCAGAGCTGTACATGAGGTGCAGATCTCTCCAGTTTCAGGCAAAAGCAATCTTTAGTTTTCCCACTAGTGTAAAATTTTACTTCCAAGAGTTGTATTGCATCTACCTAACACTCAAAATAATTTTCATGTATATTAAAAGTACTCAAAATGTATTTAAAATTACAGTAATTTGTCCATATACATTCCTTCTGTAGTTCTCTAAAAGCACATAGGTAAATTGATGTCTGTTGTTTTCCAGTACTGTCTTCTTTTATGACTGTTTACAAACATCTACGATATCTTTCCAATAAGGACACAATGAGTGAATATTACTGACTACTTGCCTACTGATGCACTGTGAATTACGAGATTGAAGAAAACTAACTAACAGTTGACATTTTATTTATAGATTATTTTTTTTCTAGTTGCTGAAGTAATTAGAAAAGAAAAAAGATTGCAATTTTCGATCATTGGGACTTCCTCTATATTTGGGAAAATGAAAGGTGCAGTCCCATGGACCTTCTGAAAGTAGACTTTACATGGGCTTCATTGGAAAGTTCTCTGTTTTGAAGATTGGTCCTGTAGTTTTAATGGTATCGATATGAGTGGAGGAGAGAGGGGCAGGTGGGACAGCTACCCTGCTGCAGGTTGCACCAAAGTTTGGCCATGTCCAACTATGCTTTCTTGCAGTATTAGTCATTGTCCTGCTGTTCACTGTATCATTACATACTTATTCAGATTAAGAAACACATTTTGCAAGTGGTAGAGTTGGTTGTAGTATCAATTTTTCTGCTTACAGGTTGAAATGGTCTGCCTTATTTCTTCAGTTCTTTTTGATTTTCTGCTTATTTTCCTGACAGAAAAGACTTCTGTTTCAGTATCATATGTAATTTCACTTATAAATTGGAATTTGTGATTCTAATAGAATATAGGGTTTAATTGAAGGAATATGCTGTTGAAACAGGTAGGAAAAAAAAACGTTCCTACATAATTTTTTGTGCTGGTTTTGCCTTGGATAGAGTTATTTTTCTTACAGTAGCTGATACGGAACTGTGTTTGGGATTTGGGCTGATAATTGGGTTGATAATTCAGGGATGTTTTCTTTATTGGTGAGCAGCACTTTCACAGAGTCAAAGCCTTTTCTTTCTCTCACACCGTCCTGTCAGTGAGTAGCCTAAAGCTTTTACTTGGTCCACAAAGATGAATTTGAGCAATTGAGCCTATTCTTGTCTATATGTCACAGGGAGAACGATTAATTTAATGTATTGAAAGAAAGAGGCACCATAATTTTCTCTCAGTAATAATACACTGACAGTGATGTCACAGATGTGAAACAGAGTGAATTTCTTGTCCTATTTCTCTGACACTTTTGAGTAAAGAATGTTCTCAATGTAGCACTCACATACCAGGTTCAGCAGAGCTTGTATTTAGAATAAGGAGCCAATTTTACCATCATTTTTTTCCCCACTAGTGTTAGCAGGATCCTGGGATTAGCCATTGCTAAGTGCTTTTACAATGAATAGTTCAGTGTTTAGATATATAAGATGTGTGTTTTGAATGATTTTTCTGAGTTTTGGCAAATGCACTCACTAACAAAGTGACACTGATTTACCCGCGCTAAATAGATTTCTATAGGGGTTGCATTCCTTTTGTGTCCTCTCTTTATGTCAGATAACCATGGTCATGCTATGAAATGCCTTGGCCAAGAGAGATATAGGCAACCAAAAACTCAATAGATTTAAAAATAAATATTCTGGCACGAAGGAGAATTTTATTCTTCTGCTTGCAAAGGACATGTGCCTGCCTGTTTTATCAGAGCTACTGTAACTCACTGGTTACCAGTGAGTACCAGATCTCTGCCACATTCTTGGTGGCTCCAGCATTGTTAGTGCTCTTAAGCTAAAAACCGGGCTCTTAACTACAGAGTAGCTTTACATTATAGGTGATCCTTCCTTTGTTCCTCGAGCATTGAGCAAATGCTGACTGCTACATTTTCTGGGTACTGTTTTTGGGGCAAAATTCACTGTGTTGGAGATAGAAATAATCATTTCAGGCTGCACTGTGTCTTGTTCAGTGGTGTTTCCAGCAGTGTGTCCTGGATTTCTCTCCCTTTGAAGTTGCTGCTGTTAGAATCATGGAGTTAAGTTGATGAGGAAGGTCTTCTGTCTAACTTCACGTAGTCTAAGCCCTGCTTGCAGCTGGACCCATTCTCCCATTAGGTCATGTTGTTCAGGACCATTTTGAGTCCTCCAAGGATTGTATAACCTCTCAGGGGAATCTGTACCAGTGCTTCACCTTTGTCATGATGACTTCTTTTTCCTCTTACATTAGTTAAAATGTTCCTTATTGAAGCTTGATTTTTCTTTTTGCTATTTTTCCTTTGGCTGGGCACCTATGAGGTGAGTTGAGCTCTGTTTTCTCTTATTATTCCCACTTTTTGGTAATTGAGAACAGCTGTTATGTCCCCACCATGCTCCAGTCTTTCAGACTGAAACAACCTCAACCCCTAAGCCTATCTTTATATGCCTTATGCTCCAGATCTGTAACCCTCTCAGTGGCCTTTCTCTCGATTCTCTCCAGTATCCGCAGCCTGAGGCCCCACACTTGGACATGGTTCTCCAGATGCCTCATGCATGCTAAGCAGAGGGAAGGATCACTTCCTTGAACTGCTGGCTACTCTCTGGCTAATGCAGCCCAGTACACAGTTAGCCATCGCTGCTGCAAGGACACACTGCTGATTCACATTCAGCTTGTCCTTCACCAGCACTTGTCCCCCAACCAGATCCACCAGCAAAGCTGGAAATTCTTGAGCAGTTCCTTGGGAGACTACATCCTTCTCCCTTCAGTTTGCACATACAGTCAAACTGGAGGAAGAAAGAAGGGAATTTGCAGGTGGTTCCTTTACGTCAGCCCATGTTTTTTTAACCTGATTTTAGTGGTTTGCCTTGAAAGCCCAGCTGGTCTTCAGCACATGCTGCAAAGCCTGAACCTCTTCCCAGCTTCAGAAGGAGGGAGGAAAAACAATTGTAAGGTGGGGGTAAGTATTAAGTGGGGCTACTGTAAGCTGAGACATACAACTCAAAAGAAATATCCCTTTCTCCTCAGGCTGAAGATGGGGGGGCGGCTTGCTAGTTTTCAGTTGGTCCCTATCTGATAGATACAAAAGATGTCTGATGCATAACTGTGGGTGCTAATCAGCAACATTAAAAAAAAAAAAAGAGGAAAAAGCTGTTAAATCCTGTGCTTTTATTGTCTATAAATTTGATGTTAAAAATACAATAGGGAAAAAAATCCCTGATGTTCACAATTAGTCTTCCTTATTTATCTATGCATGTAAGGAATGTGTGGTGATAGAGTGTGTGGTAAATAGAAAGGTGGTAGAGTGCTGAAGCTGAATCAAATTTCAGTTAATTTATGAAAATGGAGATGCAATCTTTTGACAGACAAGTTGTTACAAATGTTTTTGAGTAACATATACAAATTTTTTTAAGCGGAACAAATGTGATTGTTTACAGAGCAGCGTTTGCTGTGGAGTACTTGTAGTACACTTTCAAGATCAGTAGCAGCAGGCAGGTAATGCATTAGTTTTGCTTGACCTTTCTGAATAAGATTTTGCATTCTGCCTTCTGTGCTCTTAAATAAGAACTTTCTTGCTAGTTTGCCCTTGCTGAGCCCTCAGCCACACTGGAGATGTGGTGCAAGCAAGCAGCGTGGCATCTGAACTTCCAGCTTCTCGGTCGGAGTGGCTTGAATGGAATAATTAAATATGTTCCTTCTGCCTTCCTAACAGCTGGAATTACACCTGGAAACCTACTTCACGTACTTTACAGAGCATGGTAGGAAAGTACAACTGTGAATAAAACCACGTTGAGCTTTATGTTGGTCACAGTAACTGATGTAACCAGGCTTCTCTAGTTCAGAGCCCAGTCTGAATTTTAGCACAGTTTTCATCCTGCTACTGCTTTTTAAAACAAATTAGCACTGTTTTTTCCCTCTTGAGGTCTGTAGTCACAAGTCATAATTTGAACTGCATTTTGCAAATGTAGATCAAATTATGGAAGGTTAAAGCAAATGAACAGAAAATCTGATAATGCTTTACATTTGCTTCAGTTTTTACTGATGGATTGCCTATGTATATATGCAGTAATATTTCAGAAAGTTTGACAGCATTACAAAACTGATGGTGGTTTAAACTGAAATGTGCAAACCTAGCAATCTAAAATTAGGGTTCTAAATTCATATTTAGGTATTCGGTTAAGAACTGACACATTTACCTGCTGTTGAATTCAGTAGAATTCAGAAAATGATGTGGAAAGGCAGTTTACCCTTGGCTACACTTGAAGTTAAACTGAGTTCAGCACCAGCTGTAACTGCTTTATCAGCAGTGGGTAAATTTGCTGGAGTAGACAAAGCTTCTGAGTTTCTGGGTTTTTGCTCAATTGGAAGGAAATTTATGAACTTTTTTTCATGTTTGAGTTTTATAACTAAATCTATTTTTTTCTGTCTCCCAGATGTTTTTTAGAAGCCAGGAAAGATTTAGCAGTGTTAGCAAAAAAAACAATGATCATTTTGGAAACATTTCATTATCCTCTTTCTGTGTCAAGATTTTGGGCTGTACAGAAATAAACTGTTTTGAGGCCCCACACATCCACCGTCCAGCTGTTGCAGATTTTATGATGAACTGCAGTTCATGTTTTTGGATAGAGAGGGACATAGGAAGTTGCTGGCTGGGCTCTGCAAGGTGAACGTGCTCAGAAAGGATCGGCCAATCCCTTTGCTACTCCCTTCCTCCAGAAAGAGGAGAATAACAAGAGCTAATGGTGCATGTCACACCTTCAGTGCTGTCTTCTGTTTACATTAACAGTGCAGTGCCCAAGAGTGCTCAGTGGTACAGCGGAGCAGAGCATGTATGGTGCCCCTACTAGCATCTGGGGCAAAAGAAATAGTGCAGAGGGCTGTCCTCATACCTTGTGTTTGGGGCTGACCCTGGAGTAATGTCTCAGTATGTAAGACACGGGCTGAGCTGTGGCAGCATGGACTTGGTTTGATATATAATTTTTTCTTCCATTTGTTTGCACTTGTTTGGGAGGAATCAGTTTTTGTCTTGGCTATACTTGTCTCCAAGAAAACTTCTTTAATGCTTTCTTTCTTGCCATTCTCATTTACTTTATGGTGCCTTGGGGTGATAAGTGATAATTTTCTCTCCTTTAGGCTTTTAATTCAAGCTTTTCTTGTACTGCCTGGGTGTTGTTCATGGCTGTGGCATTAGATATATGTGGATTGGGCTGAGGTCTTGCCATGCTCGATTTACCAGCTCTTACTACTTAAACAGCCAGGATGCCCTTATCTAATACTATCTCTCTTCACAGTGACTTTCCCTGAGGTTCTGCTGTTTATTTTTCTTTCAAGTCCTTAAACTGAAGAACATTGTGCATCAGAAAGTATGAGCTATTCCTCTACCTTTAACCAGGTGTACTTATCTGGAATTAATATAAAGTGAGACATTTGCTCAAGTTACTGTGGTTTTCAATCAGCCTCCTGGTTGCCATTGCTAAGACAATCAGAGACTTCTGTCTTTTGATAAAGAACTAATTAATAGGATTGCTTATATCAGACTATACTGTCTTATCCAACGGAGTATTTGAAAGCAAATAGAAATGTAAAAATAAAGAAATCTTGAAAAATAGGTTTATGCCTTGTGGAGACTTGATTGATGTTAATAATTGATGTTAATAATTAAAACAATTTTCCAGGTTTAATAATGAGTCTGTACTGTGATTTGGGTGCTTTCTAGTTGGTTCTGGTGAGTCAGGACTTGGGCTGAATCCATCTTAGTGCTCCTCCTCTGGCTGTGTCCCAACCTCACTTATCACAGGCTCAGTTTTCAGGAACTCAGGAGCTCGGCGAGCAGCCATGAGCATATGTGGCCATACCTGATGCATTTGGTGTGCACGATATCCTACATGTGACATGGCAACTAGAACTAAAGGGGAAATACTGACCCAAGGAAAAAAAGTAAAAAAAGAAATGTCTCCTCATAGGCCCAGGGAAAGCAAGACTTCTCCACTGGACTTGTTATCGCCCGATTATTTAGGAAAATAAAATGTTAATTTGGGTAGAGGAAGTAACCTTTCTGTGTCACCTGACTTGCCGTTTAAAAAACTTGTCAACATGAAGTAAATTTGATCTTGAAATATTATTTGGAACTGAAAATGAAAATATTTGATTTAGAAGATTTTGAAGCTAAATGTGACAAATGTTTGTCTGCATTCTTCATAATAATTTTTATAAAATCAATTTGATAAACCAGCATAAATTCATTAATAATTTGGATAAACTAAAATCTGCTTTATTGTTGAATAAAAAATAGAAAAATTTACTTTGACTTTATGAAACCATAAGCTATTCTGTCTTCAGTTTTTATGACAATATTTATATGGGTGTAAAATAGGTAATCATGTAAATAATGATGTCATTAAAATTTATTGACTATAGAGACATTAAAAGCACTGAAAGACGGAAATTCTAGAAATGGTACAGAACCACACTCTACAAGAGTTTCTATTATCTTCAGATCATTTCAGTTTTTCTTTTGAATCAGAACTGCCTTCCTGTCACTTTCCAGTGTGTAAAAATTTTACGTTTACTCTATCATCTCTTCTCTACCTATGTCTTAATTGCTTGTCAGGCAGAAAGTTGTCTCTCTGAAGTACTGTCCTCTTCATGACATAGACCAACATTTCCATAGAATCTGCCAGTGATGAGATTATGCTGTAATTTCCCCAAACAGCTGTGTCTGCTTCATTATGAATAGAAGCTGTCAGGGACTGTATCCAAATCTTAGTTCTCACCCTTCCAAATCACATTAACAAAATTATCACGTGCCTGGGTGAGCGCTTTTCCACCACTTCTAATTAATTCCAATTGTATGTTACCCACTCCAAGTGGTTTATTGGCTATTTTTTAACATCCTAGTATCAGCTTTCAACTTCTGTCACCATTAGAAGTAATTCTTTGTAATGATTTGGGCTTCTCAAGAAGATATTCCCACTTCCTTTTCATCCAGCACTGTATCTGTTTCTTTTGTGGGGCTCAGTTCTTGGCGGTGTGCAGCCCTGGCATTAGATGTGGTGGTATCTTGTCTCCCAGAGCAGACCTCAGCGAGGCTTTGGCTGGTTTGCCAGTTCTCAGTGGCATTTCTTGGGATGACTGTACATATCAGGAGGTGTCTGCTCATGCCAGTTTTCTGTAGTAACTGTAAAATCTCCATCTGTTTCCCACTTTGTACAAATACATCCCTCATGTACTTTCATCCGTCTTCCTGCATCACTGCACTGGTCAGACAATGGGATCATCTTTCCTGTAGGCCAAAATTTCTTTTTTTCCTTGGGGTCTGTTTCTGCAGGAGTTTATCTGTGGGTTCTGTAATGAAGTCAAAGTCACTCATACTGTTCGTATCTGTGCTGCTTGTGCAGAGGTCAGCAGAGCTGAAGTTTGTGCTCAGCCCTTGTCCAGGATGCTTCAGGAGTTTGAGAACTCGGAGCTCATAACCAGGATGGCCTCTGAGGGAAATGACTGGAGGCTTCTCACTTTGTGATATAAACCAAGGTGTGATCAAGCAGTTGTAGCTACCTTCTAGGAGGATAAACACTCCATCACACCTCATGACTCCTCTCTGAGTCATGACAAAGTGGGCTGGTGTGCAGGTCCCTACATGTATCATAGAATGGTTTGAGTTGAAAGGGACCATAAAGATCATCTAGTTCCAACCCCTTGCCGTGGTCAGGGACAGTGTGGTGGGCTGATCTTGGCTGGATGCCAGGTGCTCACCCAGCCGCTCTATCATTCCCCTTCCCAGCCAGACAAGGGAGAGAGTAAGATGGAAAACAACCTCTACCAGCTCTTAACTCATGAATCCTTTGCTGACTTTTTTTCTCTCCTCTGTCCGGTTGCAGAAGGGAGTGAGAGAGTGGTTTTAGTGGGTAGCTGGCATCCAGCCAGGGTCAATCTGCTACAGACACCTTTCAAAACCAGGCTACTTGAAGCCCCATCCAACTTGGCATTGAGCGGTTCCAGGGATGGAGTATCGACAACTTCTCTGGACAACCTGTTCCAGTGTCTCACCACCTTCACAGTAAAGAATTTCTTCCTAATATCTTACCTAAATCTCTCTTCTTTTAGTTTAAAACTATTCCTCCTTGTCCTATCTCTGCCCATGTAAAAAGTCATTCTCCCTCTTTTTCTCTAACTCCCTTCAAGTACTGAGAGGTTGCAATGAGATGTACCTGGAAACCTCTCTTCTTGAGGCTGAACAATCTGCCTATGTGATGCTCTTTCTTGGGGAGTGCAATGCACTACCCCACTGGGTTGAGAGCATTTACCTTGCAGGAGTGGGCAGTCAGTCGGGGATGCTGGCCCATGGTGACCTTTTGCAGGACCGAGCCATTTACAAACCTGTTGCTTTTTCTTTTTCTTTTTTTTATGGTAGTAGCAAGAGGCATCTGTTCAATGGCAGATGGTTAATAAAGTGTTCAGGTGCTTCTCATACCCGTTGTACTGAAAGAACAATCAGCCTAAGCCATGCACAGTATTACCAGAACCCCCTGATGTTTTCAGTGTGTCTTGCTGTAAATATTCTGGTTTTAGACTCTCAGTACCAGGATGGGTAAGCAGCTATAACAGCTTGCATTAGAAAACGTTTATACAGGAGCCAAACTTCTGGATGCGTTTCAGGTTTTATTTCTTTATTTCCAGTTTTATTTGTCCATGTGTTTTGATAATTCCTTTGTATATCTCATAATTATTGCTGTTCTACTTTTGTGCCAAATTGAAAACAAACCAGGCAACCAATAGCATGGAGTGCTTCACCATTTTTCTTTTTTTCAATGCCTACTGAGGATAAAAATGTTTCTATACTGCTTGCTTAACCAAAAAATCACTGCTGTTACTATTTAGAAGCAGGCTGCTGCTTTCTTTTTCAGACAGCTATATTTTACAAACTTGAGCTCTGCTGATCCAGTCCCTGCAGTGTGTCATGACACAGAAATCATCCAGCTCAGCTTCTCCTTCTCCCAGATGTCTCCAGAGGGTAGGGTAGGACCTGCTGGCCAAATGCATCTTAGAGGGTAGTGGAGGATCTGCAATATCAGATGGGAAGAAGCTCTTGCAGACTTCTTTCCTAGATCATCATTAAATGGGCTCAGGTTTAAAATAGAGGCTCTCAAGAGATAGTCATCTTAGAAGGAAACTAATACAGCTGAAGTTAAACAGAAGTATTTAATTCTGTCTCCTTGAACTTTTCTTCTCCCTGTGGAATTCATAGGTAACCATAGCATCATAATTTTATTCTACTGTCTAGCATGTTCACATTATTTTGTAAGAGGGTTTTGGTTTTGGTGGGTTTTTTTCACGAATATACTTCTACATCCTGCCAAGATGCTGTGACATGGAGAGCTATGACTTCATTTTCTACTCTCAGTGATTCAGAGGGGATAATTTTACACTATACAGTATCAAGAATTTTTTATCCATATAAATGTTTACACATACCAAGTCCAGTCTGTAAGACTTGCAGACGTGTTTCTTGTCCAGAGTTCCCAGTGAGGTGCTGCTGAGTGATTAGTACTGTCATTGTTGGGATCGAGTCTCCTCTTACCCCCTTCTCTTATGCTGAGGAGGACATCTGAAGAGTTAGGAGGTTCACATCCCTCTCATTTTGGAGCGTTCATGCACAGCAGGGAGTGACTTCAGATGTATGTATGTCAGCGAACATCAGTCAAGAGAGGTGAGTAATAAAACATAGAGGAAGAGCCAACAGAACCCAGACACAGCTGAGTCTTTTCATCTCACTGATTCCAAAGAGCATAGCAAAGTTGAGCCTGGACAGTGCCATTTAAAATAAACTATCCTGCAGAAAATCCAAGCCAAAGCATCTTAAATAGCATCTATTTACAGAAGAATGATCAGATCCAAGGTCCTAAATGTAACACAAAAACATATATCTTACTTCCAAATGTGCCTATGACAATATGTAAGTCTTTAACACATTGATTGAACCAAACTCCAAAGTTTGTATTCCTTAACAGGAAAAGTGGATTAATAAGGTATTAATTGACATAGAAGCTTGATTATATTTTTATATTAATTTAACAGGAGTTTTGTGCTATGAGTATGTTATATTCCAGACTGGATTCTTGTATTATTTACAATCTTAGAATCATTATTTTGTGTAGCCATTGTAATGGCAGCTGTAAAACAGATTGCAAAGTTAAGAAGACAATATTCTGAAAAAAAAAAAAAAAGAAAATATTTTTGGGTAATTGTATGGATATTAGTTGTAAGAATGTAATGGGTTCTTCAAGTCTGTGACATCCTTAATCTGAGACTGGATGTCATAAGAAGAGATGAAATTGGAGGGTTGGGTGCACTGAGTCCATCCTGAAAGCTGTTAGCATGACACACGTTTCCAGAATGCCCATTCTGTCTCACTGGCTCTGGAGGAAACACAGCAGCAATGTTAACTGCCTGAGATTAATCTCTGCCTGGACAGTACTTTATTATCCTTTCTCTTAAATTCTGTGTCTCTGGTCAGCACTGGCAGCTTTAAGAGGTTAATCTCAACTGGCTTTAAGAGGTTAGTCTCAGGTTGTGCAGTCCCCTGTATTTGAGAGGGGACAAATCTTTCCTGACCCTCATATTGATAAATATATATCAGCAACATTAAGCCAAATTACTTGGTCTGGTCTCTGAAGCATACCAGCATGGTCTATTTTACACACTGTATGTGAAGATGCCTTCAATGAATACAGGTACTTCCAAGATTTTTTTTTTCAAAACTGCCTTCATTTTCATTGTTACTAATCATAATGGGGGCAGTGTAAACAGGAAAAAACAGAGGTGCTAAGCTTAGCACCTTGTTCATAATCTTAAATACCATGAATCCCTGTAAGAGATTTAAAGAAGAAAATAAGTAGAAAATTAATGTATTGCTCCAGTTGTACATTTGAAATGCATCAGCCTGATATGGTGCTTAGGGTTTAATGTACAGCACCATCATCATTTACTAATTTATCTATATATATTGCCGTACCACCCAGGGTTCAGTGTGTCTGGGAGCACAAGGCAGGGAAAGAGCAAGTGGTGAGATGGAGAAGACATGAATGAAGGAGTGAAGTTGAGCAGCCTGGGACAAAAAAGGAGGTGGGTGGGGGAAAGCATTTTAGCTATTTGTCTTTGTTCCTCACCATCCAACTCTATTTTAACTGGCAATAAATTAAATTAATTTTCCCCAAGTGAAGTTTGTTTTGCCTACGACAGTACTAAGTTAGTCGTCTTCCTGTCTTTATCTCAACTCATAAGCTTTTTCATCTTGTTTTCCCCATTGTGTCTTGTTAAGAAAGGAGAATGAGAGAGCAGGTGGGCATCTGACAGCCAACCATGGTCAGCTCACCTCAATCTGTTAAAGTTATTGGCCATCAGGTGACACCCTTGGTGAAAGAGTACAAGATAGTGCAAGAAAGATGAAGATTAATTTCCTCCATCTTTTTCTCTATTCCCCAAAGTTTTCCTCACTGCACTTTCTATTAAATTCATAGAATCATAAAATGAATTTGGGTTAGAAGGGACCTTAAATATCTTTAATATCTCTTGCCATAGGCAGGGACAATTTTCACTAGACCAGGTTGCTCAAAGCCCCATCCAACCTGGCCTTGAACATTTCCGGAGATGGAGCATCCACAATTTCTCTGGGCAACCTGTTCCAGTGTCTCACCACACTCATACTAAAGAGTTTTTTCCCTATATCTAGTCTAAACCTACCTACTTTCAGTTAAAAAATGATAGGGGTACCTTGTCCTATCACTGCAGGTTGTGGTAAAAATTCTACATCCATCTTTCTTATAAGCCTTCTTTAGGTACTTTAGGCCACAATAGGGCCTCCCCGGAGCTGTCTTCTTCAGTCTGAACAACCCCAACTCTCTCAGCCTCTCTCCATAGAAGATGTGCTCCAGCCCTGTGATCATTTTCGTGGCTCTCACTTTTGGTACCAGAGTGTGTTGCCATTTGCCAGCTGAGGGAGAAACATGATCTAACTGAACTCAGCTCCTTCTGAAACACATCAGTGCCCCTTCCTAGGTAACCAAAGACAATAACAACAGACATTCTTTGCCCAGTGAAAAGCATTTATAGTTTAGCATTCAAGTTGAGTATGTAAATTCTGGTATTGTCAATTTTTATGGAAAAAAAGGAACAATGAGAAAGGAACCAAAATCTCTATAATGCATATATTTAATTTAATAAGTATTCAATTCTTTCTTCTCTGGGAATAAGACCAAATTGAGTAGTAGTTTAAAAGTCTTGCTTTACAATGTTTTGTGGAAAAGACCTATAATTACACGATTGTGTGGTTTTGAAGTGAAATTCTTAATACTGTGTTCTGTTTCATAAATTAATCTATTTAGTTATTGTTTGCTGAAGAGCTGAAGCTGTGCCAGGAGCCTGAATCCAGGCTCCACAAACATGTGTACATACTATAAAGAAACTGGATTGAACTCAGAGCCAGATGTGAGCTGAACTGAATGCAAAGGCTGTGAGGACCTGCTCATAGCAGATGTTAGAAATGGGGGCTCAGACTTGCACCCAGATGCTACAGGCAGAGCAGTGGACTTAATCAGCACTTCCAGTTAGTGCCCCTGTGAGCCCCTGGCTAGAAACCCAGCTCAGCTGTGCTTTGAATTCCACCTTCTGGGAACTGTGGGGCACGTTCCGATTTCCAGTGTCCACATTTCTTTATGATGAAGGGTATGAACATGCAGGGTACAAGAAATATCTCAGAGAGTGAATTTAGGCATGGAATAGACAGAAATCTCACCTTCATCTTTTTGGAGATGATAGAGTACAAAATCTGGGCTCCCAAAGCCCTCCCTTGTGGGAGGGAGCCAAAAGGACTGTATTAGGACTGGTGTAAAATCCTCTGTATTTGAAAATACATACATACATCTGTCCCAGAAAAAAATACATTTTTTTCTTTGCAGGCCTCCAGCCATAGTTTTTACTTTCTTGGAATCTATTGATCTGTCTGAGAAATGTCAAAGGGGATGGAGTGTCAGCACAATAATGATAGTGATTTCTAAAAGGCAAGGAGATAAACCCATTAACTTCTCCTGATGGACCTGGAATTTTATTATTTATGGCTAATATATGCAATGGGGCTTTAAATGCTTCCCTAGCCACTCTTGGTGCAATAAAGACATTGTCAAAGCAATATGAGAATGTTTAGAAACTCAAGGTTGGGTCCCACCCTCACTGGGCTATCTATGCCTATTTCCACTTGTAAATCTATGTATCTTAAAAACACTAGCAACCACTTTTCTAACCAGGACAGTTTTTGCTGTGTAACTTCTCAAGTCAGAGATCTGTGCTACACTAAGAGTCTTTGCTGGGAGCAAAGACGTGATTGAAACAGCATCTAAAGTGTTTGAAAATACTTTGTCCTGGGGATGTACCTGGGAGTGCTGTTGATTTTAACTTAGATTTAGTTAGCATGATTCCTGACATCAGTGTAATGTTGTGTCTTTGGGTTTTTTTGTTTTATTTGTGGTTTGTTGGTTTTTTTTCCTCATAGGTTGACTGGATTAACTGGCTGTCATTCAGAAGGATCTTGGCAGATCTATTTTGCATTCGCTGGACCTCTTTACTGCACGTCATAAGGATTTCCTAGGTCCAGAAGCTGCACAAAAGACAACTGAGCAGCACAAAAATGTGACTCTGACAAGAGACTTCAAGCCTTCTGACAATGAATTTTCTACCGATCGGTTTCTAGTTTAAATACATAACTGAAGCATGCACAGTAGTTAACCTAATAGAGAAAAAAGAACTTTCTTATTAACTAGGACTGCCAAAAAACAGCAATCACCTGAAGGCTCAAAATGAGTGGTCCATTAATTCCAAACAAGTCATGTTATGCCCAGCTTCAGGACAACCATAGTGAAATAAGAAATAATAATGAAAGCTTAGTGAGTGTGGGGGATACTAATGCCAACCAAATTGTATCGAAAGTTAGAATTATTGATGAGGATGTTAAGAAACACAATTTGACAGATGAAAGTGGGAATATATATTCTGGAGGAACAGAGAAAGTTACTCACCTGCATACAGAGCAGAATAAACTTCTAACCTTCAAAGACTCACGGACCTGTCACACCAGTGTACAGGAAAGTAAGCTGCCCTCCACCGCAAGCAAGGAAATGGGAAAAGACTGTAGGACCAGCGAAGTTAAGGATATATCAAGGCATATCAGGATTAGCCGAGGACAAAGTCTGTCCAATTTAAAAAGTAGCACAAATGATGCCAACCTGGAGGTTATTTCTAAAGGTGATGTTGACTTCCCCCAGAACTTTTCTAAGGCAAAAATGCCCAGGACTGTGGAGGTGGACAGAATAAAAAGGCTCTCCTTGGGAAGACCAAGTAAATTCTCTCCTCAGCCTGAAACATTTACAAAAGATTGCATTGGCCGTGTGTCGTGTAAACGTCTGCTTTCTGCATCATTGGACTCCATTGACACATCTCACCATTTGATAGGAAATACAGAGAAATCACAGAAAACATCCACGGATCATTTTCTTGGGATGATGTTTCATCCACTTGACAATACCTCAGAGAAAAATACTGTATTTTATTCCAAACCATCTACCTCAGGGAACAAGAAAATAAATAAACTAGAAAATGTACCAAATGTTAACATTGAAAGCACACTGCATACTTCTCATTCTCAACCTTCAGCTATTAAGCTCAATGAGATTGTTTGTAAATCAGAAGCACAATTAGGTCAGGGTGATAAAAGTAAAAAACTGGAGCTTAAAACTGCACCATCTTTACAATATAAAAATACATGTCCACAAAAGATAGAGAAAATTATGCTGGTAGAGTTCCTGGGGTGTCAAAGAGATGAAAATACTGCAGTGCAGGAACTGAAAAGCTCTGGGTCTGACACATCAAAATTTCAAGCATCCCATTTTGAAGACACCCGTAATAAAGTAGAGGATCCATTGTCAAGCCAGGTGGTAACTTATCCTGATGACAAATTGCAAAGTGGTAATGTGACCATCAGTGGGAAAGGGAGAGGAAGCAATGACAGTGACAACAGGGCAACTAGCCAGGTTGGTGAGGAATATTTTACTGATGGAGAAGTGGAAACAGTATTTCCACTCACCTGTGGTAGTAAATCCAGCGTCAAAGTGACAGCTAGAAAAAATGAAAATTTGCATGAAGTTGACGCAGGTTGCGCTGAAACAGTTGGTGAACAAATATCTCTTATACATAATATTAATCCACCTGACAGCAAAGCCTTGAAAGTTAATGAGAATAAACTGATGCTAGTCAAAGAAAGCACTGAGGATGCTGTTGTGCCTGCTTCTGATCTCTCTGATCATCACAGAGTGTGCAGTGCAGAGACAGTGTCAAACCAACAACCTGACAGCCACAACAGTGATGTGGAAACCTCAAGTGCTTCAGTTTCAAGTGAAAAAGCAGCTAATGCACAGAAACATCCTCCAGAGGAAGCACCAGAGAGCTGTAATGCTTCAACAAAGGCTGATGTCTTTTTATGTGTCCCAACTCCCGTGCGCCCAGTGGCAACGCTGGATGTTAATGGTCAACCCATGCTATCAAACAGTAATCTGAAGGACCTTTATGCCCTTCATGATGACAAACTGTCAGTCCTACCTCCCATTGACAGCACACAGTTGTTAAATATATCCCCTAAAGTGCCTATCAAGACTGCTTGCAGCAGCGCCATCCCAAAACCTATCTTAGTCCACCCCAAGGGCTCGCCCACAGATAAGGTGGGTGTAGACAGTGACTGCAGTGAAAAGCTGGAAGAAAATGTCGAGATGAAACCTGCCATACCCCGGCCCAAACCCGTGAGACCTAAAATCATCACATACATTAGGAGAAACCCTCGTTCGATAGAGCAGCTCGACCCCTTGTTTGCACCGGCAGGGCTGCCCTTCAGTAGCCCAGCATGCAGCATGCCCATCTCGACGGAACAGAAGGCATCCAACGGAGGGGAGGCAAAGCCCACCAGCATCCTGTATGACAAATTTAAACCTGACCTCCAGAAGCCAAGACTCTTTGGTTCCGGACTAGTGGTGTCAGGAATTAGGCCCCCGGGTCATCACTTTGGTCCAATGAGCGAGAAGTTTCTGCAGGAGGTAAGTTTCTGCAGCTTTGACAGCTGCTTTTGTATTCCAGGTGGTAATCATTTGCTTATTTGTTGCTGCCAGGAGTTGGTTCTCAAACATCAAATAAGAAATAAATCCTAAATCAGGGCAATGTGTGATCATTAGAAACAAACTTTACTGTTTCTGGCACAGACCCTGTTGCAATGTCTTAGCTGTGACTGGAAGTTGTCACTGTGTTCCTCCACTATTTTCCAGCAAATTGGTCACCTGCTAGTATTATAAATAAGGATGTTTAGAAAGGAAAAGACATGCTGAATTGGATAAATGGAATTTCTTTTTTTTCCCTAAAGAATAGCTTTGGGAAATGATTGTAATTTACCCACAGAGACTTTTCCTTCTTAGTGGGAAGGTTGGCAGGTTTTTGTAGACAGACCACTAGAGGTCTAAACTAATTCCCTTCTGTTTAGCTGTACTGAAACCTAGGGACTATCAGCGCTGTTGTTAGATTCTATGTATCGTACAGAAAAAGATTTACTTTTGACTCATTTAAATGGTGTCTCTTACATTGACCTGCACCTCGAATAAGATTTCTCCTTTCCCTGGAAAGCCATCTTGAGCACACAAAAGGTGATGAAAATCCCTCTGGCTCCTGAAACCTCATCGTGTTTCTGCCTTGCTAAGTTGGGCAGCAGTTTTGGTTTCCTGAAATCCCTTCCAGGGGGTGAGCACAGTGGAGAAAGGATGAACTTGCATCATAGGTGGAAAAAGGACAGGGAAGAGGAAGCTACATTAAGGTCTGGCATGTGCCCTTGCATCTACTGCTTGGGACCTGTGATAGCTCAACAACCAGGCTTTTCATATAAATACTGAAGATAACACGAGTGGTTTTAATTTGAACAAGTCTTTAAAAAAAAATTATTTTTTTTGTTCTGTAACTCATGTGTTATTAAGGCTATTTTATTGCCTGCCTCATTCTACATACACTATTGATCCAAGGAATAACAAGGAATAACAAATTTGGTGATGGCGTTGACAACCAAAATTTGGCAAATACCCAAATTAAGATACTGTGTGTGACTGTAGATTGACCCTTATGGCATGTTAACAGGCAATCTACTGAAGTGATCAAGGATTATAGTTATTTTCCCAAACACAGAAAGGACAGTGCCCACCGTCATTTTTACCTCTAACTTCCATTTTCAGCTCTGTCCCTTATATTTTGTGTCCAGAGGAGGAATTACTAAGGTCATTGCGAGTTTGTCTATACCAGCCGTTATCAGTATATCTTCACATTCACCTTGTGAAGTGAGGGAAAATTACTAAGGTATTACTGTTTAATGCCTGTCAGTGGAAAATAAAGCCAAAATAACCCAGACTGTGCAGCTGTTTTGCTCTTTATAGGGTGACATGACCCTCTAAAGACCACGGGTGTCTATGACAGTTGGGGTTCAGATAATCAGGCAGGATTAGCAGACACATCTGGGAGCAAAGGACAGATTTCTGTGCACAGCTGAGGAATGTTTTTAGCTGGAGAAAGACTCAGGTTGTGGCAACTCTGCAGCATGGTTTTCTCTAGACTAGGGTTAGAAGTAGATCACTTATGGGCTGGAGAAGATCCAAAGCATCTTCCCCAATTCCTCCAAGAAATATGACTTTTCATGGGTATTTCAATAAGGGAAAATCTAACCCAAGCAAGCTGCTTGAAGCAGCTTGAGAAGCTGAATTGACTGGAGGAGAGGCTGGGAAGGAAAACGCAAACTGTTGTTTGCGTTATGAGTTTGCATTAGCCCAGGAGTCAGGAGCTGATAACAGAAGGTGAAATTTA